>NW_012267461.1:466420-506132 GCF_000151885.1 Dipodomys ordii
CCCCGTTGTAGCCCTGGGTTTTGTTCTTCTCTCCACTGCCAGTGCCCACGTGTGCAGGGAAGCAGTTTCCCCATGGGAGGAAATGAACTATGTGACACTCCAGTGATCACAGTGCCCCATTTTTAGTCTGCAGGAAAAAGAGAGAATGTTCCAGGCTGTCTGCCTGAGATGTCAACATAGAGTCTAGAAGTGTCAGGAAGATTTTGACTTGTGGTTTATTTTTGCCTGTGATGGCCCTTAACTGTGAGGCAAATAAGTAAAAAAAAACCAACTTCTAGGAGCCTTTGGGTGATAGGAGTGAAAGTTCTAGAAGGCAGAGTGGTGGGGAGGACACTCCTCCTGGAAGGCTCTTTTCTGAGCACTGAGGGGCCAGTGTGACTTTGTGAGGTGATGTAAGAGTTCCTGGCTTCCTTTTGTCCCCTTGTTTACTTCTCTACTTGGTGTATCCTGCATAGCAGCATTCATTCCCTTTGTCTCATTTCTCTCCAAATGAATTCACTTCCCCTGTGTGCCTTGTCTCAGTGTTAATACTTGGTTTAGTTTACACACTTAACATCGAACCTGGTCCTTGGCATCCAGATGGCTGTTGGGCTAGGAGAATTCCCGCACCACAGCCTCTTTAAAGCCTACACACTACTGCATGCAGCATCCAGAAAAGGCAAATAAGGACAAAGAATATTCATCTCGGGGAATACTTGGCAAACAACAGAAACCAATATAAATTTTAAGAGTGTCTGAGTTACTTCTTAGATGTAAGTTCATCTTTGGTCTTTCATTAAGGCTGTAATATCCTTACAGGATACATTAAACTAGAATGAATAGACTGGAGGGTCAAACAGTTGCATTATATGAAATTATTCTGGGTTATTAAAAACACACATGACCAAATTGGGTTCATTTTGTTTTACTTCCTTGAAACAGTATTTAAAGTAGATAAAGTGGATATAAATAATAAATAATACTAAATAAAGTGGATAAAATAAAGTGGATAAAATTTAAAGCTCACACTGGGACCCAATGTCAGGAAAGATATGCCCAATATCTCCTTGGAGACATTTCCACCTGTTCAGTCCCAAAGTCAAATCCATCAAGGCCTTGTGCTCAATGTTCAGGCTATGACCTACAGCAAGGTGAGTCAAGGTCAAAGTGTTCATCTAGCTTTGCTACATGATACACAGTGACTAAAAACCACACAATGGATTAAACCCCAGTCGGGGGGACCACTTACGTTTGTCCTGCAAGGAATCATGAGGCACCTCTCCCTGGGGGCTTTCTTCCAAGTCTCCAAAATGCAGGACCTTATGGTTTGGTGAAAGCCGACAATACCAAAACTTATCTGGGGAGAAAAGAAAAAAGCAACAAAACACCAATTTATAAGGTAAGAGATTCTTGTTTCTAAAAATACCATTATGGATTTCCCTAATATTCTTGCTTAGAGGAACAAAAATTCATTTAATTTTAAGTCTTAAAAAAGAGTGAATTCTAGGGCCCTGAGCAATAAGCCTCTTTCTGATTTTGATATTTAGCTACTGCCTAGCCTGCCCAGTGCATGTTTGGTAGGTGTCAGGAAAGTCACCCAATTGTTCATGTTCAATGGCAAAAGCTTTTCTGAAGAGGTTGTTTCCAGAGGACATTTTAGCACTATTTTTAACCTACCAGGAAGGATATTCCTTATCTACCCAGCCTGTGACATGGGGAAAGAGAAAGAACAGCTCTCTGCTCTTTGGAAGAAAGAAACAGCTCTCTTACAAATTTGTCCCTACTTCTACCTCTGATTGTCAGCCTGTCGAGATGGCTGTGCACAAGGACACCTATTATCTTATACCCTCCAACCCCCGAAGTTTAATACACACAGTGAATGAACTGGCATATACATGGGGTAGGATTAAATCAGAACTTACCTGAATAATTTAGAAAGTTATTAAAAGAATTAAGCCATGCCCAACCATTCTTTTCTCTAAGGAGTAAAGTTTAGTTCTTTGATTGGGCATAAAAAGGGCCTTACGCTGATTCTAATCAACAGCATCCTTGACTTTACCCCCTCTACCCATATGTGATGAGAAGGTTGAAGTAAGTCTGTGAGGGAGGGAGAAGGATGATAGCTAAGGAATTTGAACTTGACAGTGATGCTGGTGAACCTGTCAAGGCTTAGCTTTGAGGCTGCCCCGTCCAGGAAGCCTTCAGATGGCTGCAGTGGAAGGGTTCCTCCCCATCCCCTCACAAGCTCCAGCATCCTCTTTGTACCCTTAATAGTACTCGCACTATTGGAGAACACAAGTTAGTGATGCTAGTATTCCCTTTTATCTACCACAGACCCTAGGGAGAGGCAATGTGTCCTAGTGGGTAGACTGTGAACAATTACTGATGGGCAGAGACCCAGGGGACCCACCTGGACAGAGAGAGTAGGCACTGAAGTTTCTGTATGGACAGTACCCATCTTTGTAACTGCAATGTCCCAAACACCTGGCACAGGAGTCATGCAGCTAGTGTTGGCTAATGTGATAAGGGAAGACTCAAGGTATCTTGCTTAATACAAAACTGATAAAGGAAGACCCATGAGGGCTCAGTAAAACGCCTAAAGCACAAAGCACCTATCATCTGCCATTCCCTTTCTACCTTTACACTGCAGGTTCACTGTAAGGTTGGCCAAGTCACTTCATTTCCTGATCTGCAGTCCTAAATCATTTGGAAAGCAATCTGACTAGAAAACTAAAATCACCAGATTTTAAGAAAAGTGGGTTTCTATCTAAAATTGCATTCACTGTAAGATTATGCTTCTACTGTCATTCCTAGCCAGGCACTGGTGGCTCACGCCTGTAATCCTAGCTACTCAGGAGGTTGAGATCTGTGTATTGTGGTTCAAAGCCACAATTAGAAGGGGTTGATACGGGTAGACAGACTGTCTTGATTGGTAATTAAATAGGGTAGACACTGGAGTCCTTAGCTTTGGATGGATTAGTGTCCTTATAACTTGAGTATTTCTACCGCTAAGGAAGAACTGCTATGAAACAGGGTTGAGCTGCCAGCTCGCAGCAGCCTAGGTCACTGACAAGGTGACGGAAAGCATTTCGGTGACCACCACCAGGAGCAGTTTCATTTGCAGTTTCTTTTCGGGTAAGAAAAAATGTGTGTTTTCCTTTCAAAACCCAGCAGGATGTTGTTGCCAGTGTCTCAGTCCCCCAGGGCAATGGAGAGTGGATTTCATCACTGAAAGCAATGAGCAAGAGGCAATAAGGACATTATCAAAGATTGTTTAGTAGCATTTAAGGAAGAAATGAAGTAAATATGGAGGTCTTGTAGTCAATTACAAATGAGAGTATGCTGATGGTATCTATTCAACCCCAAATTCAAAAATATGGAGACAAATTTGTGCTTCTGTGTATGTATGTATTTCCTCCCTCTCTCTCTCTCTCTGTCTTGGTCTCCTTGCCTCTGTCTCCTTCTCTATTTGTCTCTCTCTGTGTCTCTTTCTCTGTCTATTCATCTGTCTCTTTGTCTCTCTCTTTTTCTGTCTCTACCTCTGTCTCTGTCTAATCTCTCCCATCTATCTGTCTCTTTGTCTCTCTGCCTCTATTTGTTTTTCTCGGTGTCTCTCTCTCTCTCCCTTCTTCCCTTCTTCCCTCCCTCCCTCCCTCTGATCAGAGGGAAAAGCTGGTTTCCAAGCTCTCAAGCCTGGTAAAAGGGCTGATGAAAGCCATTTGCAGTGTCACATGGATTCTCACGGGGCTGATAGCCATTGACAACTGGAATTCTTGCAGCGCTGAGACGTTTATCTCCAATATGGCAGACCTTACTGCCATAATAGAAATACTCTATATGTTCTGTGTCAATAAAAGGAAACATATTTCCAAGTTTTCTGTCTCAATTAACTTGGCCACCAAGTACTATAAGGAGCCTGGCATGCTGAGTAATAGATTTCTGAGGTACTCACTAAAATTGACACCATCCTCAACAGGAAGCGAGCTTCTTGCTATGAACCTTCCAGATAAAACCCTCTAGGGTTCAGCTCAGGGCTCTTATCAAGACTACTCCATGGTAGCAATTCCAAAGATCTAATTTCTCAAATGCACAGAATAGAGGTCTGTTGTAAACATTCCAGAAACAAATAATGGACCAAGTAATGGCCTTCATACAGATAACCTCCAGGGTCTCAGCTTCCCTCTATCCTGAAGTTTAGGGAACAGAGAAGAACCACAGTGTGGTGAGGACAGAATGGAGGAATCTAATGGATGGAGACATGCCAAACACCATATTAAGTGCTAAAGAGGCGCAATCATTTAACTCTGGAAACTTATTTGAGGTCAAAAAGTGGCCCCATCCCCTTTGATGGAGAGAAAACTCAGATGGAGGAGGACACTGCCCAAGGTCACTACTCAAAGTGAAGAGGAATGGTCTTGAGCACAGTTTAGTGTTTTCAGCATGATTTTCTGCCTCTAAGTCCTAAAGCAGCTTCAATTCCCAAAGTGTAGACTTTGCCTGGGTTCATGAGACTGCCCAAAGAACAGAGCTTCCACTGAGATAAGTAGAGCGATAAGTACTAGGTAGGAGACCTTCTAAACAAATGTGGACCAGCTAAGAACCTTATGTTTGCTCTTCTGCTTTTCTTTTCTTTTCTTTTTTTTGTCAGTCATAGGGCTTGAACTCTGGGCTTGGGCGCAATCCCTGCGCTCTTCAGCTCAAGGCGAGTGCACTCTACTGCCTGAGCCACAGTAACACTTCCAGTTTTCTAGTGGCTTATTGGAGATAAAAGTCTCATAGACTTTCCTTCCCATGCTAGCTTTAAACTGTGATCCTCAGATCTCAGCCTCCTGAGTAGCTAGGATTACAGGCATGAGCCACAGGCTCCTGGCTCTTGTGCTTTTCGTTTCAGTAGACTTGGGAGATTTCATATCCCTACCCCCATAAAGTTAATTACTTAGATGCATTTGTCTGTAATCTCCATCCCTCCATGCAACCCTCCCCCCCCCCCCGCTCTGCATTGGGCCATTTAAGGGACCATGGCTGTGTCTCTCTAATGATGACTGCATCCAGCAGGCAGGTGCCCACCCAACATGAGTTCGCCTCTGAAAGTCGATCTTTCTTAAAAGGATTAAAACTGATTTCACGTCACATCCTCTTTAATCTGTGCAAATCTAAATGGAATGTTTTGACGGGGTGATAGGAAATCAATTTCAGCACCGTCTGCTCTGAATTTCTTTTTTTAAAGCACAGGGCCACTGACCAGATTTCAAATCCATTTAGCAAACACCCCAAAGCCTTCCCCTCTGCAGATGGAAGGATAAACTTGCATGAAATCCAGTTGGCCACACTCCCTAGGACGCACGACTAGTAAATGTATCATCAAGACGCTAATTCATGCGTTCACTACGTAATTCATTTTTAGAGAGCTGGACACATCAACAGTTAAGGGATGAATATTTCTTAAACAAGAAAGTCTAATTATGTTATCTAGAAACGTGCACTATTCTGGTCTTTCTCTGGCATAGTCTATGCATTTCAGTCTAGAAAGGGAAGTCTCATAATGAAGTAGATTGGAAGGTTAAATTTAGTTTTAAGAATTAGCATTGTTTAGCGGTCCTGGGGTTTTGAACTGAGGGTCTGGGCAGATGCTCTATTATTTGAGCCAAACCAGTCCTTTAAGGATTTTTTTTCCAGATAAGATTTGCCTAGAGCTGACCTCAGAACACAATCCTCCTATCTGTGGCATGACCAATTTGTAGTACCAGATCTGGCTTACTGTTTTGCTTACTGCCTGGGCTGATTGAGATGTGTTTTGCTTTCTTCCTGGGCTTTCTTCCTCTTGATTTTCATCTCCTGAGTGGCTAAGATTATCATGCTTGGTCACAAGAAGAAGGATTTAAGCTAAGCATGAGTGGAAGCAGCTGTTGGTTCGTGTCTACTTGCCAACCCCATCACAAGACTTCCATGTCCTTTGCCTAATATTGGTAGATAAACATTTGATTGTGTCATCTGTATAGGGACTGAATACCCTGAATTGAGGGCCCAAGGACAGTGAAGGGATGAAGGCACACACGGACTGGCTAAGCCCTCAGGCCTTCTAGTGTTCCCCTCCCATTTTATAGATGGAACCTATGGCCTTGAGAAGTCATGTGTCTTATTTTCAGGACCCTTGGGTTGCTAAAGAAAGAGCAGAGTAGTCTAGAACCGAGTCCTACACAATCTTCCAGAATAAACAGTATTTACTTTCTATGTTGATTTCTTAGAGCTACATTCAGGATGGCCTTTGTTCCTTGCAATAGCTTTAAGAGACAGGCATAGCTACCCAATGGGAAATGGCCTCCAGGGGACCTCCCCCCATGGTGGCATCTGCTTAATATAAAATAACCAATGCTGGAACACAATGAGAAAGGAAGGTGTGAATTCACCCTTCTAGGGCTAAGTGAGGAAGATGAGTTTTTTCTTAATGTCAGTCTTTCTTGTCCCTACCTGTAACTTAGCCCTATAGTATTCTGTCCCTTACCCTCTCCTGAGGTCAGTGAGGAGCTGTCAGGACTTCCCATCCTGTGAATAATCTGCCCCTTTTACTCCTTCAGGAAGGCTTGGTCTTGTAAATTCTTCAATGTGAATGTTAATGTTTACACTGAAATACTTCAATGATGACACACTCAGCACAGGGCTGTTCAGTGACTGTCATTAGTGGGGATCATTGTGCCTGAGCCGGGCATTCACTGGGCTTCAAAATATCTGCCAGAGGTTCACCTAGTTAATAACCGAGGTTTTATGTTCATTTTTCTTGGCACAGTTTTTAATGTCTATGTTTACTTCTGTGTCTTTAATCTTCCACCTTCCCTAAACCTTATTTAAATTTTTTTTTCTGGCTGTTCACTTCTAGTAGAGTATCATATGAATATTTTGACTGTACAACCAGCATGTCAAGAGAGCAAGACAATAATCAAGGCAAAGAAACAGAAATGCTTTCTACCTATTGGATCTAGTCCATTGGGCACCATTTTCTTTTCTTTTCTTTCTTGTGGAAAGCTTACTTGGAACTACTGGGATTTAAACTTGCTAGGCAGGAGGCTCTACCACTTGAGCCATACTCCAAGATCTTTTTGCTCTAATTATTTTTCAAATAGGATCTCACATTTATATTGTAAGACAGTGATCCTCCTGTTTACATTTACTGCATAGCTTGATCACAGGCACATACCATGGTGCCCAGATTTTTATTGGTTGAGATGGTGTCTTAAGAAATATTTGGACACTATGTGGAAAATGAACTGTACATGTTGTGGGTGGAGATGAAAGGGAAAAGCTGGGACAAAGCAAGAGAAGGGGCAACATGGTTCAAAGAGAAATGTCCTCGTTACCTGACTTATGTAACTGTAACTCCCCTGTATGTCACCTCTACAATAACAGTAAAATACATTAACAAAAACAACTACACATGCAATAGGGTGAGGTACTCTGAACCATCTGTATCTAATGTGCTTCTCTGTTCTGAAGCACTGTTTTGCCCCCAGGAAACTTTGTTAAACTTAAAAAAGAAATATCTGCCTGAACTGGCTTGACTGCAATCTTCCTGATTTCTATATCCTTATTAACTAGGCTTACAGGTGTGAGCTACTACAGGAGGCTCAAGAAATGTGTCTTTAGGTGATCTCATTATTGTGCAAGCATCATAGAGTAGACAGACACACAAACCGAGATGGCTACAATGTCACAAATTGACATCATCTCATGGGACCACCTTGGTATATGTGGTCCATTGATGACTGAATGTTACAGGGTACATAAGTCTTATGTTTAGAGCCAAGCTTGGCACATATGAGATTGGTTTGTCCTTAGCTGTTGCTGACACAGCTGTCATTCAGTGGGAAAGTATCACTTTGTAGGGAAGAACAGCACTCCCATTCCACAGGCCTGGAACTTTCGTACTCTTGGTAATTATGGTTCTTCCTAGGTATGCATGGCAACAAGGGGCCACCTAGACTACTCTTCTTGTCCTACAAACAGTGTCACATGGCTACCCCTGAAGCAACACCAGGCCCTTGTGACTCCCTGGGAACAGGCCCCAGTGTGGAGTGTCCCTACAAAATACCTTGCCTCCGCCGGGCGTTGAGCTTCCTAAAGCAGGTCCCCTCCACCAGACGATTTAGGCGCTGCTGCTTGATAAGCTCTAGGATTTCCGGCTGGATCTTCTCCTTTAGTTCCCTTTTGAAGGATAAATACATGGTTAGTGGTGTGCCTTGAGAAGTGTAGTTGGCAGCATGGTAGACAGATGGGCAGGGAGTGAGAGCCACATCTTTCCAAGAACACCCCAGGAGCTCCCAAGTTGGTGCTTTACAAATCATTTGTTCAGGCTCCACAGCTAGAGTTATCTGTCACCACCATAGGATGGCCTCTGACATTTACAGAATTTCCACAATTGTATCCGCCACTTCAGTGATGTTTATCCAGAACCAAGTATTCGGACAATTTCTTCTTTTATTTTATAAAGGCACAGACAACACTTATGCAAAGGTTAAAAAAATAAAGCTCTGAAATGCTCCCACCCAAGTTTCTGTCTTAGAACACGTCAACTCCTAAGCCACATTTGTAGTCTGCCCAAACAGGAATACTAAGCAGCCACATAAGTAATATTTCACAGCATGCTGTATCTTGAGTCAACCATAGGCCCACTTTTTGCTTTCTAGTCCATCTTTCACAAATGGAAACTGCAACACTGTCCTAGATTCTAGCCCACAGAGATTGAGATAATGATGGGGTAAATTAAAAATTATTTGCATCTTGTCTCAGGCCAATAGGATGTAATTTAATTCTAGATTGTGCTCCACTGCAAAGATATTATGATACAGTACAATGTTCTCTGAGTCCTGTTTTTTAAGGTGATTTGAAAGATAGGAATTTGGGGTTAGATATTCTGGCCTTTGACTTTAGTAAAGACAGGGTTGTTCTAGTTGATGTTGTAAAGAAAGACCAGAGTTCAGCCCTCATGGCCACGTTGGAGGCATTAGTGAGACTGGATGTAGATGTCAGAAGGCTAAAGTTCCGGTCTGCTATGGGCCAATTTCTAGAAATGACTCCACATACACTGTAACCTTTCTTCTTTTTCATTTATGAGTTCTTTGTTGAATTAGAGATCTATCTTTCAAAGCACTGAGCTGATGGTGTAAGAACTACATTTTTTTCTTGTCATGAACCCTAAATACTTCTAAAACCAAACTAATTTCCCCCCCTTTTCTATCAGACTTCTTCCAGTTTCTTGCAAATGGACTCAGCAGTTATAAATGTCACAGACTAGCACAAATCTAAGTAATCCCTACAACATTTCCTGTGGATGAGATCTGACCTCCTGAGTAATTCAGGAAATAATGCTGTGGGTTGTCAGAGGAATTTGAAACTCTTGGCTGGTGGTCAATGAGATTGAGGTCATCGGTTCAGGGGACTGGCTTTGACAGATCCATTCTAATTCCACCAAAGGACTTGTAAACAGACAAAGGGGAAAGGAGGCAGGGTAAGAGAGTATATGGAAAACAAAAGCAAAATCCAGAACTACTTCTCAAAAGAGTCCAGGCTCAGCTAGGCCAGTCTCAATACTCAGAAGATCTTCCTCACTGAGCTTCCCTAGATCATCTACCACAGAGGTAGGCAAACAAAGTCAGGCACCCAACAGTACATTCTTTAGGCTTTTTGGGCTAGATACTGAATAGATATATAATCGTGACTGCACTGCACAACGAGTAGTATGAAGGTTTGGCCCAAGTGGTCACAGTTTATGGACCTCTGATTTAGAAGGACTCTGGAGAAACTTTGTGCTAAGTGACAACGTCAGTTTCAGGGGAACAAATCTGCCTCTGTGTCAGTATTACAAGGACTCAGGGCTTAATCCCTGAACTTGTTCTGTTCCTCACTGAACAGACACAAAGCTTTAAAAACCAACTTGATCATGCTGACAACTCTCCAATTTTGATTTCCATTTTAGTCCTCTCTACGGAACTCCAAACTTGGGGGTCCCACTGCTTAACATGTCCAGCGCTGAACTCCCAATTATCTTGCTGGAGTCTATTGTACTGACTTAGTTCTCCAGCTGCTCAGACTTCAAGCCTTGAGTGCACCCTTGGCTCTTCTCTCTTTTACATCTAACCATCTAGGAAATGCCATTGTCTCTGATCTTCAAAATGGATCTGTTCCTTGGTTGATACTTATCTCTTCTCATGACTTCTTGCTTAAGCTTATTGAAATAGCTTCCTAACTGCTCTTGCTGCTGTCAAATTTGCCTCCTTACACCATGTTGGTCCTGTGTTCAAAACCTTGGATGGCACCTAATAAGGCCTTGGGTAATCAGGTTCCCAGTGATTCTTCCTGAATACTCTTGTTGTTCTGTCCCTCTGGGAATACTGATCATTCAGTTCTACTGTGACCTCAGGACCTTTGCAATGGTGGTTCTCTCTACCTGTTATGCTCATCCCCAAAATACTGAGTCCCTTGTGTGTGACTTTGCTCAGAAATAATCAGAGACATCTATTCTAAGTATTCTTTAAAACTAGTCACCTAATTCCCTTTATCTTGCTTTGCATCCTGTTGCATGTACCCCACTTAACACATTGACACTGTTAATTGTGTACAGTCTGTTTTTCCACTCAGGAATAGGGGTTGTGTCCGTTCTCCTCACTGCTCAATCATCCACCTAAAGAACAGTGAGTTTGTATGTTTGAACACTGAACATTACAGACCTAGGCACGCACTGTACTAAGCCCTGGCTACCAGAAAACTTTGAGGGAAGCATATTTGTTAGGAAGGGCACAGACTGACAAGCATAGTTATTGGCTATATTTCTAGCTCTATTTTCTCCTTCATCAATTTCTCTGGACTTTCTGAGCAATGTGAGGCGAACCCAAGTACACTCATGGGGTCAGTTACGTATGGACAGTATCACACCTTAGTAAGTTCTGTGATAAAATGCTTTTGGACATGACTTTGTTGCCTCCTCATGATGTTTCAGTGAAGCAGAAACTCATAATCTTCTTATTTACAAAGATGAGAAAAGAAAGTTTAGAATGGGTTATGGAACTGGTCTAAAAAGACATATATGCAAATGGTAGCACTGAAATCTGACCTGGGTCTGTCAGTTATTCTGGTTCAGATTTCAATGCATTTTTATCTCCTGACAACTGTTTTAAATGGCCCATTTTCAGGCCATTGAAGCTTTCTATATCCATTAACTTGGATTAATTATGTGAATGGACTTATTGTCTCTGTTAAGTCACATTAAGTACGAAATAAAAAATACTTCCCTTCTTCCATCACTAATCAAGAGCTATGAAATATAACAACTTTTTCAACCCACTGAATGCCTATACACCGAATAATTCAATACACTGAATACAGATATTCTCCAAAGATCTGCTTGCATAGAGTTGACATTTTTCTCTTGAGGATATGCAGCCATTTTAAATCATGATGAGATGTGTGGTTGATGGAGTCTGGCTTGCTATAGGCCATGTGTGGGCCATAGGAGGTCATGTCGGGGCCACCTACCCAGTCCTCTGGGGATGGAGAGGGTATATGATCTGAGGCTGATGATATGGGGTGTTCCACACTAGTGCTCAGCAAAGCAAGGTGCTATCTCTGTCTGCAAAGTGAAAGGCTTGGACCCGATGGCCTTACAGATACCTTTCAGTTCTCAATTCCAATGTCTTCACTACCATGCTTGGGAGATAGACACTTTCTGGGTGCTACACACCTGTGCCTCTTGTAATCCAGCACTGAGCTTTCTGTGAATCCTCTCCTTCTAACTTTTAAAGTCTGCATATTGGGGGATGGGCCACAGAGTTTCTGCCTACTTTCAGAACTTTGGACAGAGCCTGGTATGGAGGAGTTTGTTCCATCCACACTTGCTTGTTGAATGAAGGCATGAATGTATGAATGAAAACACATACAATCTCCCTCTTTTCTCTTCAGTGACTTGGGATTATTGTATGAATCATGTTGATAGACTTCATCCAACCCCACCATGAGCCCCTCCATAGCATATAACCATATTAGATGAACTAAATCACTGGACAATGGATCATGCTAATAAACAAAATGTACCCTGGCTCCCTCCCACTGGTTCATGGGCTGTGATAGCAATCAAGCTGGCCTGTGGCCTTCCCATTTCAATGTTGCAGCTTTAAACACTTCCTTACGACTGCACTAACACTGTATGTATACCAAGAGCTCCTGTGCTTTTCAGCTTCATGCTGCAGAGATACACAAACGCTGCATCCACAAAGAGCTTCTCTCTCCTGACTAATCATAAAGGCAGAGCTTCTTATCTTTACAAGTAACTTCCAAATGAGACAGGCAGAGCTTTGAAAGTGAAGATAGAAAGGCAAAGAAGAAGCCAAGTGTTCATCCTGGTTATGCAGCTGACTTTCTTTCTTGGAACAATTCACGGTCAGACATTAATTTAGAATCACTTGGCTTGAACTGAAGCGATATTAATTTAGAATCACTTGGCTTGAACTGAAGTGATATTAATTTAGAATCACTTGGCCTTCACTGAAGTGGTTCTGGATGTTTCCCTTTAGGGTTTAAGAATAGTTGTCAAGATATAACGAAGTGTCCTTGTGCATGTACATCTGATATAAGAGATGGCTTTGGGAGACGTAAGCCCTAGCTGGCCACGCACCACAGTCTTTCCATGCATTTATCCAGAGTGCTTTCTGCTGGGAGGGATTTCTGTCTCTCAGGTTCTCCTAGCTTGGAACCAAGGTAAACCCCCAAGCTGTATCTCTGCTAAGGTCTGGTGTTCACTCTCTCTCTCTCTCTCTCTCTCTCTCTCTGGGGGGTGACTTACCTGTAAAATGACAAAGCCCCTTGGGAGCACCACTGTGCTCTGCTGATGAAGTTCATGTCCACTAAAGTCTACAATTGCACTCCACAATTTCCAATAGTGCTTCTTAAGATTTGAAAAACCAATGAACAGTCTATGCTACTGCTAGATTACTGTCTTCTTGGACCTATGCATTTTAAATTTAATTTCAGTCTTGCATATGCCAAGAAGAAGGAGGAGGCAGAAGCCTAGTAATCAGCAAACTTGAATTCAAGGCCCAGTTCCTTCAGTTGTTAACAAAGCCTTCTCTTTCCCTCTATGAATGGGAATAAGACTTGCCCATTCATAGAGGTTATGAGTTCATGGAACAAATAGAATGAAAGGTGCCTTGCTAACTGCTACACATTAAAAGTAGGAAACACAGGTAAGCAGGAAACAGCATAGCAAGAAAGAGGGACAGGGGGAGAGAGGATGAAGGGACGCTGAATTTCAGAACACACCTAGGTTCACATTGGCATCACACACATTCAGAAGAAGTCATGTCATCTTGTGAGGATAGAAGAAGAATAAATGTCAACTACCTTTCCTATTTCCCATCCTTCCCCTTATTTCCTCTTCTGTAAAAGAAAAGAGCAGCAAAACTAATAAAACAGGCCAGTTCTAAGAAGAGACAATCCAAAGAAAATCCTTCTCAGCTTCTAGGTGTAGAATATGTTGAAGATGGAGATACATGATATTTTGTATCAACTGCAAGTGACAATGTATTGTATAAAAGGGCCTGCTATCTTTAACCTGGGAAAATACAGGGTTACAGTCACAAAGCGATCCAGGATGCTCCAAAGCCAGCTACCATCAGAGGCCATAGTGGGCCTTTCTCTTCCTACAACATTCATTACCATGCATGCTACTCTTCAGTTTCTGTTACTTTCATGATTGGTTCCTCTCTGGTTGACGCAGAACATTTCGCTTCTCAAGAGACCCGAACCTAAGATAAAGGTTCACTGATAAAAATTTTGTTCCATGGCTGTACACTCTGGGAGGATGACTTACAGCTGGGCTGGTTCCTGGGCTGGTTCCACTCTGTCAGACTGGCCAGCATCTCCTACCACAATCAGCCCTTCCTTGGCAGGGCTGCTGCCACCTGCCACCTGAGACCTTTCAGGTCTCCCGCTGCCTTTTCTAAGCTCACGTCAGATGGCTGATAGGAAACATGTACACAGATGCTCGCAGCTCTCAAGCCTCTTGCTAGACATGGTGAGTCCTTGGGAACAGAATGATTGGAAGTGGGTTACTTACAAAATCGGGCGAGACTGGAAATCCTCCTGGTTCATCCTCTCAGACTGGCGGATTTTCAGGATCTCCGTGTAGCTCAGGTTCTGTAGTTTGCTCTTGAACTGGTCCAGGGAGCTAGGCTTGGTTGTAAGAGCTCTCATAACCTGCTCCTTCACCACCTGCATTACCTGTGGATAGAAAAAAAGACCATTGTTTTCCTGGGGGCTGACCTTAGTAGAGGCCTTTAGTAGAGGCCTCAAGTTCACCGCTCTATGCCTGGCGGTCTAAAAGCATGCACTCAGAGCCCCAGCCTTTTACAGTATGCTTTTGCAAAGGATAAACTTCCATTATGATCACTTCCATTCCTTCCTGTATTGTTGGAATCACATAGAAGGAAATGGTGTAACTTGGAGTGAGAGGTGGGGGGAGTGCTCCATTTGCTCTCTATATTCTGTGCATTATGTGGCTGCTGTCGAAACAACACTGTAATCAATGCAATCTCAAGAGTCAGAAATGAACAAAGGCCGAACAAAAGCTAGAAGCCTACACATGAATTATTTCTTCCAGGAGAAAATCGCTGAGACACAATTAATATGTGGGAGTTTGGCTCTGCATGGGTACAGATGCCCACACCTCCCGGAGCTCTTTCCACACGGTGTTGGGGCCTGAGAGCTCACACAAATTATGCATTTGGAAATGCACGTGTGCTCTCGCTGCTTTGAGTCAGGCACTAAACAAAAAGGTTTATTAAATTAGAATGGATGTATCCTCTTGGAAATCTCAAGAAAAAAAAAAAAGAATATGGTTTTGTTGCCCCAGAACCAGTCTTGCTACAAAGAAGGCAGTATAAGCCGCTGTCTTTATCAATATGAATTCTTCTATACCCGGATACAGAAAACAAAACAAAACAAAAGGCCAAGAACACACAGTGCCTTCTAGGAATTTGAACCCAGGCCCTTGTACATGCTAGGTAAGCACTCAAGTAGTTGAAATATGTCCTCAAACATGTTGTTTTTGAGACAGACTCTTACTACCTTCACCCAGGCAGGCTTCAAAATCATGATCCTCTTCCCTCTACCTCTCTAGTAACTGGGATTTCAGAAGTGCCCGACTATTCCCAGCTAAAGACTTGTAATCTTGCTGCTGCTCTTTTTGTCTTCTACGGCAAATGAGAACAAGTTGTATCTTTTTTAACTCTGGGCCTGGGTGCTTTCCCGCAGCTCTTCAGCTCAAGGCAAGCACTCTACCATGTAAGCCACAGCTCAACACTTCCAGTTTTCTGGTGGTTAACTGGATATAAGAGTCTCACAGACTTTCATGCCCAGGCTGGCTTCGAACCAGGATCCTCAGATCTCCGCCTCTTAAGTAGCTAGGATTACAAGCTTGAGCCCAGTTAAGTCACACCTTTTATTAGGTGCTTATAACATGCCAAGAACAAACATACATACACATATCATACATACATAGAAGTTAAATTTTTACAGATATTACAGTATCATTTCCACTTTATATATGAAAAAAAACAGAATTCAATACATGAATCCAAAATCATCCCATTGGTTGGTATGTGGCTAATCTGACCTCAGGATTATAAGCATTTCACCCAGGTCACCATCTGGGATTCTGGAATCATTTGAGAACTTATGTAAGAGTAGCCCTCCACCGCCCCTCCCCTCCACCCCCGTAGGCCCCCCCCCCACGCCTTTGCTATGTATTAAATCCTGTGCCAGGGCTACCTCTTTTAATCTTCCCTCCAATACAGTAGAGTAGGCATGTATGGCTCTAATTTGAAATTAAAGGGACTGAGGAAAGATTGATGACTTGCCCTAGATTATACATGTCTAGTTGAATCCTGGTAGATACAAGTAGTCCAGTCAGACCGATATGTCATAGACCTAGCGTTGGGCGAATTAGCATAAGGTATGAGCTCCCTGAGCTAAGGGTCTAATGGAGATGTAGGCGTGGCCAAGGTCATGGTTCTGGAAACATAAAGGCCATAGGGGCTCCAGGGGAAGGGATGCAAACAATCAGTGGGCATAGAACAGAATAGCCAGATACTGGTGGCCCATGCCTGTAATTATAGCTACTCATGAGGCTGAGGTCTGAGGATCATGATTTGAAGCCGGCCTAGACTGTAAAGTCATGAGACTTACTTCAAATTAAGCACCAAAACAGCTAGAAGTGGAGTTGTGGGTCAAGTGGTAAAGTACTAGCCTTGAACAAACACATACACACACACACATGTATACACACATATATACATACACATATATACATATACACATACAGAAAACAGAGATGAAGGCTGGCTTGCCTAATTCATATCCTAGTTTCCTCTGACACTGGCCCTGAGAAGTTTTATTGTTCCTCTGAATGCCAAGGAAAATATGACAGATGTCATTGATTTTATATTAAGAATACAAACAGGTGTACAAATCATACATCTCCATGCCGTTGCAAAGTGGATTCTTTTTTTTGGGGGGTAACAATTTTTTTGTTTATTTATTTATTTATTTTTATTGTGAGAATACCGTACAGAGGGTTACAATTACATGGGCAAGATAACGAGTACATTTCTTATCAAGCATTGTTGCCTCCTCGTTGTTTCTCCTTCCCATCCCTTCCCATACACCTCCCGTCCCCCCAACCTGACCCTCCCCCCACCCTCCACCAAAGTTGTTAAGTTCGTTTTTCGACATAACGACTTGTACATCTCACTGTTGCAATGGGTCCACTTGTATCCCTGTTTAAAAATTTTGTTTTCTCCCTTCCCCTCCTCAAATTATACCAACATCAAATACAGTGAAAGCAGGGGTTATACTGTGGGGGAGGGACATACAACGCAACATAGAAATCATCTTATAAATATGATAGAAACAATTGAGTGAAAGAAAAAAAACATTTGAATACTTATCTTCTATGCCTCCATCAGAAAGAATGACATTGCCCCATTTGTTAGGAAATGGAAAGACTTGGAAAAAATTATATTAAGTGAAGTAAGCCAGGCCCAAAGAAACATAGGTCCCATGGTTTCCCTTATTTGCAATAACTAATATATGTCTGAGTCAAGCAGAAAAGGTCAGATAAGTTGATGTTAGGAGAATGAACCCCAAGATAAGCCAAGTGGTTTCTATAACTCTTATACTTAATGATGTTAAAGTTTCTGTTAATGTTGCATGTGTACCACTGAAATCAGACATTCACTTTATCTCCTGACAGTATCGGACTTTTCACCATTTGTTTGAAAGACCTGCAGATGATGTGGAAGAGGTGTCAGCAAATCAACAGAGTTAAACTTTTTATAGGGTGTGCTTTGCCCGTAGACACTGAAAAAAACCTGCTCTCAGAATCTGCATTCACTATTAGTCTCCCTTTATTCAGGCAATATCTATAACCTGATGCTGGTAATAGTTCTGCCATTCTCTGAAATAATGTCTTATGTTACCAGAAAAAGTAGAATTCCTGGGCTGGGAAGGTGGCTCAGTGGTGGAGTGCTTGCCTTGCATGCCTGAGGCCCTGGGTTTGATTCCTCAGCACCACATAAGCAAAAAGAAAAAAGCCAGAAGTGGTAGAGCACTAGCCTTGAGCTGAAGAGCTAAGGGACAGAGCCCAGGCCCAGAGTTCAGGCACCACGACCGGAACCAAAAAAAAAAAAAATTAGGATTCCTGTAAAATCTTTATTCTTCACATGGAGAAAAGCTTTGGGGTCCTTGGAAGACTGGGTTAAAGAATGGAATTGAATATGTCCCCAGTAGTCTAAGTGTTCCTGATTTCATTGCTGCTCATCTAATGTACAGCTCCTGCTCCTGTGTCTTATTTTAGGAATTACCAAACCTCCATGCATCTCCAGTCTAATTACTTCTCTCCTTGTGTCGCAATACCCACAGCCTTTGTTTTTGAACACCAGTTCAATGCAGGGCACTGGGCTACACTGAGAGTCTTGCTCTGAATGAGCTCTCAGTCAGCTACATACTGACCTCACCTAGGGGAGGAAGTGATGTCACAGCGGTTCTAGGGGATGGGGATGGGCATTTATTCCACACATTCAAGATCCTCTCAAATGCTAGGAGGATGAGGACACAGCGTCAGGACTTTGACTGCAGCTTGTGAGAGGTCACATTTAGGCTCACTGGAGTCCAAAGGCATTCTTGAAAGAAAGAGCAAGCAAAGGTCTGGGGGAAGAAAGGAGCCCAGTATGGGCAGGGAAGAGGGTACCGTGGTCTCTTTTAGTTGGAAAAGTGAGGTGTGGCTTTGAGGTGCAGTTGAAAGGCAGGCTGGGTCAGATGGTAGGTATCTTTGATGGCAAAGACGAAAAAGCTGGATATGTTTGTTTTTTTTTTTCTGTGGCAACTAATGATAAATCTATAGAGAATTTGAGGGTCTGCCATGGAATTCATTAACTGAATGTATGTTGGACACCTACAAAGCCATTATCATTCCTGCATTAGTTGGGACAGGAAGTGGCTGCTAAATAAGTCTGTAGAGCTGCGATGAAACTTGTGCTGAGACCTGGAGGATGGACAGGAGGAGCTCTTTAGTGAAGAGGAGGAAGGGGATAGAATAAAGGCAGTGGGAGGGTGTCTGGCATTAAAGAAAATATGCTTTTGTGGTCTACTCGAGTGGCTTTCAGGAAATACATAGCACAGAATTCTGTAAGGCCTCTCAGCAGTTATCATTCAGTGCACTTGATTTTGAGTCCAGGCTGTGTTCCCCAGATCTGAGCTCTTCCTCAATATCCTACTCAATTTCTCCGACTCATTTTTTAAAAATATTAGTAATTAGGAAATATTAAAAGTACAGAATTTGCAGGATTGTAAATTAGGTAATGTCTGGCAATCCTTATGTCTCACTGCGATCACAAGTTACACATCTACTTCCCTCCCTGTATTATGGTAGTAATAATAGAGATTTCAAAGAAATGTAAAATAAGCATATCAGATATTCAATAAGCATCTATTCCTTGCCCTGCCCCGAGGAGTCATTTCTGTCAAATGTTTCTTCTATAATATACCTTTGACAGGGTTTGCACAGGTCATATTAGTACCATCTGGAAACATCCTAGAATTACCACTTGTCAGGCCTATCCTAGACTGACTCCAAGGACACCTGAAGCTTGGAGCCCAGCAATCTGCTTTAACAGCCTCCAATGGGTCCTAATGCTCAGGTCTGAGAAGCAATGCTCTGGAAATATTCAGCTCCCCCACCTCCCTTCTGAGCTTTCAATACTCTATCCTGTGTCCTGTAACAATCCCTCTCCTGGTCCCATCACTTTCCTTGTCAGACAGCAATTAAATTATTGTGTACCCTTTTTACCCTCTCTTGATTGTTAAGTCTCTGTAGGGCAGGAGCCATTTCATATTTTCAGCCCACTGCCCTTAACATGGTATCTTCCAAACTTTAATAATGAATGGCATGTTCAATGTCAAAGAGTCTTTGGCGTCCACTTTTCAACTAAAGAATTAAACATCAGGGCTGAGAAGGTGGCTCAGTGGTAGAGCGCTTGCCTTGCATGCCTGAGGCCCTGGGTTCGGTTCCTCAGCACCACATAAGCAAAAAGAAAAAAGCCGGAAGTGGCGCTGTGGTTCAAGTGGTAGAGCGCTAGCCTTGAGCTGAAGAGCTGAAGGACAGTGCCCAGGCCCAGAGTTCAGGCCCCATAATCGGACCCCCCCAAAAAAAGAATTAAACATCAACTAAGTCCTGAATGGCACTTCAACACCATTGGCCAGGTTTCAAAGCACATTTTTACAAAGCCTGAAGAAGATAGAGTGTGGTCTTGGGATGATATGTTAGGCAGCTAGAGGTCTCTGTGGGCTTTTTCCCAAGACTGAGCTGGAAGGGGATGATTTACAGGTGGACAGAAGGTTTCTGAAAAAGCCAAAATGATGTATCTTCTTGGCCATGCTGGGCAGTGCCACTAATGGTTGGGCAAAATGTACATAAAAGAGTACAACTTACCCCCATTAATGGTGCTCACTGAACTGATTTGTCTTCATAATGCAGAGAAAAGACTGTCTTAGGAAAGACAGATTCCAGCAGAGTAAAGTTCTAAAAAGGCCCGTGTGGAAAAGAATTTTCAGTACTGGGACATTTTTCTTCCTAGGAGTGTTCTTTGCAGAAATAAAATAAGTGATTGAAAATTCATAATGCTAATAATAAAAAAATACTTGGAGGAATTCTGTTTGGAGAAGAGTCTAGGGGAATAAGAGCACTAAATACTCAAATATGCAAAGGACAATTTCCTGGAAATCAAGGATTTTTTTTTTTGAGAGGGCTATATTCTGATGGTAAAACGTTAAAAAATAATTTTTTCCAGAAAAAGTACAATAAATTAGGGTAAAAATCATTTGCCAGCAAAAACAATGACTGAACCACAAGTAGGCTGCTGATCAATTTTTCTTGCCCCAACCTTTTGTTAAGGAAGTCTTGAAAAGTAAAGAAGGTTCTGGAAAACCAAGGTAGTTTTGTGTTTCAAAAAATTATTTGGGAGCAAGGAGGTAGAGAGCAGGGGGTTGGCAGATTTCTACTAAGAGCAAGATAATAAATACAGTAAACTTTGCTGGCTATATGGTGTCTACTGAAATTCTGTGTCAAAGAGAAAGTCACAAGCAACATGTAAATGGATAAGCAAGGCTTTATCCCAATAAAACTTTATTTACAAAACACAGGTGGTAGGCTGGATTTGGCCTGAAGCAGCAGTCTTCCACCCCATGTTTTGGAGGGGCTTTAGAAGTAGACAGTGTTCTAGTGTGGCTCCTACACTAGAATTGGTCCAACAGCTCATGTGCCTGATCATAGGTTTCTTCCTGTATGCAGGGAGTGGAGGTGGTCGAGTTTATTCAGGTTTAGGGGATAAAGAGCCTTGGCTGTCATAGTTATGAGTCACAGTTCTAAAGACATCTTATCAAAACAAAACAACAAAAAATGACCAATCTCCTTGGTAGCTTGAAGACAACTTCCATAACCTGCCCTGTTGTCCCTTGGTATTTCTGGCATGTGATGAACAACCAGGTTGCATTGGCAGATCTGATTCTGACCCATTACGGAGAGTTACTTTCTTTAACCTCAGCTCTCACCTTGAATGGATTCAGGGCCTTGGCAGATACTTTGGTCTGTCCTTGATTTCTTCTGACCATGACAGTCCCCTGGGGGACTTGTAAAGGGACCAGAGGGTCAGATTTAAGGTCAAAGAAGAGAAAAAATGCTCTGAACCAGAGGGCCAGCTTAGCTAGTGTGCAACCTCTGAGCCCTCTCAATTTCACCACGTGTCCTCAATTATACCAGATGAACTTGAAACACCCTACTCATTAATAATGTAAGCAATGCTCCCCTGCAGTTCACAAAGGGCAGGGGCTCCTCTTGGCATCCTGTAATGAGACTTTGTAAAGCTCCTCCATGCCTCTCTCTCCCCAGTGTGTCCTTCATGGGTCTCTGAGTGCCCAGCTCCTGTGCACATCTGTCTGAAACAGCCAAAAGTGGATCTGTGCTTAATGTGGAGTAGGGGGAGAGGGGGTTGTAAGGTGACATTTCACTCAGTAAGTACTACCAAGAACCATGAGATGAGAAAATGAACAGTTCACTACAGACTGAAGGACCAGTGTGATCATGAACATTGGGGACTTTTCTCTAAGACCCAGTTTTCAGGTACAGGATGGCGGGATATGGACTCTGCCTTCTGAGAATTTGTTCTTCCTGTCAACTCCCTGAAATGTACATATGGACCCTTCTTGAGATCCCTTACCCCCAGCACCTTCCTGGTTTGCCCTATGGGGCCTTCTAACTGGGACTCTGCCCCTCCTAGGCACTTCTCACAATAGCCAGTTCAATTCACAATGCAAAACCAGGCTCTTTCTCCTTCCACCATCTTAGGGCCTGTGGAGGCCTGCTAGGAACAGAACTCCTAACATCCCAGTATGTCTGAAAGGTGATGATGCTACTTTGACTGAATACAAGTGGGGCCTCTGGAACCACAGAGAAAACACATAACCTTTCTTAAAATTGAAGGTCTGTGATGGGAGTGAATTCTCTTTGGTCAAGAGACGTGCTTCTATGTACAGAACAAAATGCAACACAGTGATAACTGGTGGCAAATCAAACAACACCAGGGTAAGCTGGGGAAAGGTGCCCATAGACATGCAATCTTCCTGCCGAGGCTGTGGGACAGGGACACTCCATATAATGTCAAGACTATAACTCACCTGCTTGGGACCTACAGTGTCCAGCACCACCTCTGGGGTACATACCAGATGCTCCAATGTGCTTCCTTCCAGCTCTCTGGAAAAACTGGCCTCTTATCCCCCATGACTTACCCACATGGACAACCCTGTGCCCTCATTTCTGCTCTTCATCCCACCTGTGGTTAATCCCTTCCTTCAAATATCCAGCTATTGGTCAAGTCTAGGGTGATCCTTCCTTATCTGTACCCTCCGGCAAAGCCAGCTTCATGCCCAATTGTCCTATGAGAAAACTGAGTCTACCGTGGTGAAGCAATCTACATCCTCTGCCTTTATTATTTCATCTCCAGTCCTGTAGTTACTAGGGTGAATCTCTATTTAGTTTGTGATGGAGCAGCTTATCAAATGATCAAAAGAAAGACATCAAGCCAGTGGCTGGTGGCTCATGCTTGTCATCCTAGCTATTCAGGAGGCTGAGATCTGAGGATCACAGTTCAAAGCCAGCCCAGGTAAAAATGTCCATGAGACTCTATTCTCCAATAAATCACCAAAAAAACAGGAAGCGGAGCTGTGGTTCAAGGGGTAGAGCACTAGCCTTGTGAAAAAGAAGCTAAGAACAGAACTCAGGCTCTGAGTTCAAGCCCTGGGGCTGGGGTGGGGGGCGGCGGAAAGAAGATATCACTTCCCAAATCAACAGCTCACAGCCCATAGTAGATCAGAGCTTTTGATGCACCTTGCCCAGCTTACTCCTGGAGCTGCTGATTCTGGACTAGGTTCTGGGAGTGGATCCTGTTTTACACAGCATGCCTAGGAGACCCTCATACAAGGCTGGGGCTGAGGAAAGCTGGTCTTTCTGAGAGGCATGGTAGGGTGAGGGAGATGGGGAAAGAGGGAAAGGGGACTGTAGCTCCATAGAACAGGAGAAGGGTTTGCTCCTGTTCCAAGTACTGCCCACTGTGACACAGGTGCCAGCCCAGGAGCTGAGTCCTTAGCTCATTGTTGCTCCCCTTCCCTAAATCATGGATAGTCAGACATGGTCAGGGGATAGCACCTGTTCCCATCACCCTGGAGGATGTGTCTGATGCTGCCCTCCACTGAGGGCCAGACTGCAATCCCTGTGCATCCACAGTCACCATATAAAAGGCCTCTGCTCAGATCAATGAGCATCTTCTTAAGTATCTCACAGTTCTCTGCACAGACATCATGATCAATGTCCCTAGATCTTTGATTTGAGCAAGGCTGTGTCCTGTGTGTCTTCCCAGAGTGGGAAAGCTTGTGGTTGGCAGTGCTCAGGAAGAGCCTGGGGAGCCCAGGGAAGCTATTATTAGAGGGAGATTTTTCTGGGATGTGCCCCCCGAACAAAGCAGTGGGAGAGGACTTACTCCTTCACTCTGCCACCAACCTGCTTTGGATCTGAGCTGGGAACCAAAGTGCAGGGTGGCGGGGAGCAAAGCTCAGGCAGCTTAGAGTATCCTAGGCATCTCATCATATCCAAATCTCCATCTGAGGGCCTCGTTTACCCTCTTGCCTTCCCTCAAACAGTTCATCATATGACTGAGCCTGCAGCTCCACCCAAGCCTGTGACAGACACTATGACCTGTGTGGCAGCAGCAGCAGCTGCTTTCTCGTGGCCTTCTCATGGAAGGTTTCAGGCATTTTTATAGCCCATCTAAATATATAAAATAACCCTTTCAGCCAGTGATTCACCTAGAAACCAATTAGGTCCAGCCTACCAAGGAACAGTGGAACTAGGAGACAAGTCCTTCCTCCCTCCTCCAGTATCTGCAGGAAGCTGTGAAGTAAGCCAGACCCAAGGAAATATAGGTCCCATGGTTTCCCTTACTTGCAATAATTAGTATATGCCTAGGTTAATCTTATCAGATGAGCAGAAAAGCTCAAAAGCTATGTACATATGACCATATAAGATCATCCTAAACAAACCTCAAGATATGGACACAAGAGATTTTTCTTTGCTGTTAATGTTTTTAATGTACTATGTGTTTTTTTCTTTGTTTCTTTTGTATGTTCTTCCTCCTATGGCATATCCCTGTTGTCACTGTATTTGATTTTGGTACCTTGCATCTTGTATCTACATTTATCTAATTTGGGGAGGGGAAGGGGAATAACAAAATGCTGAAACAAGGACACAGGATGACCCATTGTGAGAATGATACTCACAAGACACTATGTTGGAAATGAACCTTACAGCTTTGGAGGGGAGAGTGGGGGAGGTAGGGGAGGGAAGGGATAGTGGGAGAAAAACAAAAGAGGACAAAAAATATATTCATTACCTTACTCATGTAACTATAACCTCTCTATACAGCATCTTTACAAGAAAATATTTTTTTAAAAAAAAGAAGAGCAGACAGCAGAGCGAAGGTCCCAGATCACTGTTTCCCCTTTGTAGCTTTCCTCCAAGGCAGAGAGATCAGGAGGCAAGCAGCTATGTGACAAACTTTGCTTCTCTCCACTAAACCACAGAGCCAGATTAATATGGCAATCAGGCTAAATTTGCTGGTAAGCTAATTGAAGGCCCAGGTTGGAGGACAGGAAGCTATTTTCACCAGTGTCTGATAGAGTTGGCCTAAGGCAAAGAGATGTCCAAGCAAATTACATTAGTGGGTGACATTTAATCCACCGCTTTAAATAAACAGCATGTCAAACAAGCCAGTCAAGATGTGACTCTGTGTGTGTGTGTGTGTGTGTGGCCATGTGTGCAGTGAGGAGAGAGACAGAGGAGAAGGAAAAAGGAAGAGAAATGGGCTGATTTTCTTACTTTTTGTTCGTTATCAGAATGGGAGTGTAAAGAGCTACACAGGTTTAAGGATCATGCTACTTTTTGGTTTTCTAAGAATCTATTCATATGTATTTTTCCAAGCATGGAGGCTGAAAGAAATACAACTTTTGCCAGTATTTCCAAAGTTACAAAGAATAACCACCCATTAGGGAGTAGAAGGGTGGACTTCTTCTGATGTCAAAGGGGTGTGTGTGTGTGTGTGTGTGTGTGTGTGTGTGTGTGTGTGTGTGTGTGTATATGAGAGAGAGAGAGAGAGAGAGAGAATGTTAGTTTACTGGGAGTACCCCCAAGTTAAATGAATTTAATTGAAGTAACTTTTCTAAGCCACACAGTCATTGTGCCAAAATACAAAATGATAAAAAAATGAGCAAATCTCTATGGTCTTTGTTAATAAATCAATGGAATTCAGGAGACACTAGAAACAACTGGGGATGAATGGCAAGACATCTGGGAGCTGGACATCACCCTTGCTCCACTCTCCCGATCCTTAAGGCCTGGAGGAAGAAGCATGTGGCTCCCTGCTGCCACCCTCCATCTGTCTGTGAAGGTTGAGACTTGCCCTGACTCCTCTGTCCATGCACAGAACCTCATAGCAGTTTATGAACATTTGTGAAGTGAATGAATGAAGGTATTAAAAGCAACATGGAGAGGAAATACCTCATCAATGGCACAGATAAATCAGCCTCAAGAGATCTTAAGATCATTCACTATTAAGAAATGGATGAGACGCCTCTGGTTTCATTTTCCAGGTAAAAACCTAAGCCCTGCACATTTAGATCTCACAGACTGATTGGTCATCATGGTTAAACAGGGAAAAATGAAACAGGACAATCTGTCCCTCTGGAAGGGAGATTTAATAAACTTTTCTTAAGCAGATTGCTCAGGCGAGACCACAGGGGAAATGGAGTAGGAAAAGCAGTCTGGATTTCAGAAACAAGTTCTGCCATTAGGCACTGCTGAGGGAATGTGTGTGACTGCTTCGGTAAGTCACCCCACACTGAGAGCAGCCAACATGGCTACTGGTGGATGCTTGCCAGCAGTAGAGGTGGCCACATGATTGGAATTTCGAGCCTACATGGTCGAAAGTCAGTGATACACCCCTTCATCTCTGGTATCCATGAGATGGGTATCAGCAACCCCCCTGCCCCAGGGGATACTGAAACTCGGATGCTCAAGTCTTATAAAATAGCACAGTATCCGCATATAATCACCTGTATGAAGAATACAATTCTGACATGATGTAAACAGTTGCCACATGGTATTGTTTAGGGGCCAATGACAAGAATAAAAGCTTCCACATTTTCTGCACAGAGGCTATTTTTTTTCCCACAGAGTATTTTTGCTTTGTGGTCGTTGAATCTGTGGATGCAGAACCCTTGCACGTGGAGGGCCAGCTGTCCAGGACAAGATCAATCTTCCATTACTCTTCTTGAGCCTCACAGTGGGACCCAGCATGTAGCTGGTTGTCTGCTGAGAACACCCCGGAATGTGTTTTCATTGCTAAATACATTCAGCTTCAATTATCAACAGAATATCCTAAGAATACATGTTTTGACGTTCTTGATTTATCCTAATAGGTGCTTGTTCCTGGCATTCCATTCGAAGTTTTAGAAGTATAATTAGGGAACTTAAGGGCATGGGCGGGGTTGAGGTAGATGGGGGCTGATGGGGTAGATGGAAGTGCAATACTGGTTAGATGCATTGTACTCTTCTACCCTGACACCAGCCTAAATTGACTTGTTGGATTGAAACCCCTTTGTACAAATATTTTGAGACAATAAAAAAAACATTTTTTTTTAAAAAAAGAAGTCTCATCAGTCCTGACTTTGTTCAGCTAGTGTTTTTCAAGCACCCAACATGTTCATCACTGGGTGAGGTTTTGGAAATGGAGGATCCAGGGCCCCTGCCCACACAGACACCCCAAGGCAGTCCTGAGGGAGTTGGGCTGTAAACAGTAAGAATAAAATTCAGTCACTGCTAGTATGGATATGGGATATAAATACCACTATAACTTGGGAGCAAAAAAACAATGATTAGTGACCACAGAAAACCTGTTGTTTTTTGCTCACCAATATATTTCTATTCTTCCCCTGCTGTTTCAACAGTTACATTTCCCAGAGTGTATTGAAATTATTAATTCATCTCTCTTCCCAGTAGGAGGACCTTGAGCCCTTTAAAGGGAAGAAACTATATCTCATTTGTCTTTTTATCACCAGTGGATTTTTAAAATCCCTCCTACTAAGAAATGTCCCCTGCAGTCCAGTAAACTGAAGGTCAACTAGATTACATTTTTAGAGTCTTAGGTTTAAAAAAAATGATTTGTGGTGAGTCTTTATGAAGTCCAGGGACAAAGCTCTGTGATAGTTTTAAGCAGAAGGAGAGAGAGAGTTTACAGCAGGCACAATGATAGATTAACTCTGGTGAACACGCTATGGTACCAATGTCCTACTGTATTTCTCCTAGATGGTTGAAAACTGGGACACCTCATAAATCGCCAGGTCTTTTCTTTTCTATAGCTAGTTATTACAGTGTCCCAGAGCAGAAGAGCACTTTCTGAAGTAAAGTAATTGTGAGTCATTTATTATCTTTACAGAAGAACTTGTCAACCAGCACAGCCACAAAGTTCAATTAGACAGGACAAAGTGCTCTGACTGTAAACCCTGGCAGTCACTGCAGTGTTTGTAGCCAATAAGACTGGAGGAGATGTAAAATGGTGCTGGTGTTGCTCTGCTCAGTTCTCTAGGACCTCCTCTTTTCTACTCATTGGATGCACTCATGCCTGTGAAGCCAGCTGTCCCCCTTGCTTCCACAAATCAACTGGGTCAGCCACTCTGCAACTTCAATGTGGACCCTTTCTCTACTGATGTGCCCACTGCAAGAGACAGCATAGATGGCAATGTATGACACACACATCACCATCCCTCTCTCCTGTGCCAATGACAGACATCAATAATCTATCACACTTTTTTCTTGCTTGCTGAACCAGGACTCTGCCTGCCAAGACTTATGATCAGTTAATTGAATTTGACATATTCCATAGTCCCCAACCTCCATCTCTGATAACTGAGAGCAGAAGTTACTCTTAATCAATGCATAAGACTGGAAAATATCTTGGCAATAAATGGTCTTAGAAGTACTAATGTCTATTAACCAACTTTCTTGGAGGATTAACCCAAACTTTTTTCTAGGGCCTTGTATTTAATTGTGTGTACTCATGATAGTAGTTGGATCCAACAATGGCTAATATAGTATCAGCATCAGTCATCATCTTTTTCTTGAAGGCATACACAAATATCTTTTGAAATGGTGTAGCATCTGTGGTAATGGCACAGTCCTGTCTTATACATAAGAAGCTTTGCTGCATAAATAGGCATTCTGGTGTTTAGCATGACTACCTTTTCCATTCCTTCAATATTAAGTTATTGCAAAACTCTAGAAAAAAACATCTCTGACTACAATCAATTTAAGGAACTTACTTGGGATTACTTGGGTGAGCTAGGTGCCAGTGACTCACACCTGTAATCCTAGATACTTAGGAGGCTGAGATCTAAAGGATTGTGGTTTAAAGTCAGCCTGGGCAGGAAAGTCCATGAGACTCTTATTCTCCATTTCCCCCCCCCCCCAAAGCTGAAAGTGGAGCTATGGTCCAAGTGGTAGAGTGCTAGCCTATGGACTGAGTACAAGCACACAGGCACAAACAAAGAAAAAATGAATTACTTGAGTGAAATTAACGGAGGATTTTCTAATTGGTAAAAAATAAATGCTCTTGCTACTAGTTTATTAAAAACAATAAGATTCTCAAAAGGACATAGTTTGTATTAGAATTCAGTTGTACAATCAGGTGTCACTTAAAAATGGACTGAATATGTGACAGTGGTCTCCTAAGATTATGTCACCTAGTGACACTAGTGTATGTATATATATGTTCACACACACACACACACACACACACACAAATGATCACTAAAGCAAGCTTCAAAAATACATATCAAGTTATGTTATGGACAGTTCCCAACTTCTTAGTTAAGGAAAGTATGCAGACTTCATGGGATTCCGCCAGCACTGTACTCTTGACTTAGAAAATATACTTGTAAACTGCAATCACACTCAGTACCTACTCTTTGTCCCTCCCATCAGCCTCCATCACAGGGGCCAAGAATATGTGAAGCCGGGGCTGGGAAGGTGGCTCAGTGGTAGAGCGCTTGCCTTGCATGCCTAAGGCCCTGGGTTCGATTCCTCAGCACCACATAAGCAAAAAGAAAAAAGCCGGAAGTGGCGTTGTGGCTCAAGTGGTAGAGCGCTAGCCTTGAGCTGAAGAGCTGAGGGACAGCACCCAGGCCCAGAGTTCAGGCCCCTGGACCGGACCCCCCCCCCAAAAAAAAAGAATATGTGAAGCCACAAAATCATGGTTGCTGCTATTTGCCAGGCACAAGCACAGTGCTCCGAGCAGGCTATCTTTAAATTCTTACTATCTTTCCCACAGTCCTATCAAGTAGACAGTATCCATTTGTCTTAATCTCAGAAACAAAGGTTTACAGGGATTTACATGGCTAAATGACAGGAGTGGTACACAAATCCTAATTATGCAATTAGAAAGTCTGTGCTTTAACTTACTCCATGGGAAACATCAAGCTGCGGTTGATTTCAGACTATCAGATTTGAATGAAAACTGTGCTTCGTTGTAGCCTATAGTTAAATGCTACTGCACTAAGGAGGTGAGAGAATGGGTGAGTAATACACACGTCTCCTTGTGAGCAGTAGGCACTCAAGTATAATCAAATGAGAAAAGTGGTCATTACAAACCAAATCCAAGGTGGGCAGAAATTACCCTGGGACTCAACTCAGAAACAATTAACATTACATAAAAACTGTAGAATCCTGGGATTTGAGGCTAGAGGAGAGGTCAGAGGTTAAGTTGAAGCACTTGCAAGGATGGAATTAAGAGACTTGCTGGAAATCACTCAGGAGGAAGTGATAGGGCACGGATGGGAAGCTCAACCTCACAACTCCCACCTGCTCCCTAGTGTCCGCCCTGTAGACATGAGCGTCAAAGGACTGAGACCAAGGACCAGGCAGCTGGGAGGTCTCCCAGCTGGACTGGCTGGAATGCCAGGTATAAGGAAAACAGGTCCTGGGTGGATCCTGCATCCTGGGTGTGATTTGGGTCTAAAAGGAGATGGAGGCCTTCCAGATCAGTAGTATAGTATCGGCTTAAAAACAGCTTGTTTGTAAACATTTGGGTAAATGCCCAACAGTGGGATTGCTGGGTCATAGGGGAGCTCTATGTGGAGTCTTTTGAGGAACCTCCATACTGCTTTCCAAAGTGGTTGAATGAGTTTACACTCCCACCAACAATGCAGTAAGGTTTCCTTCTGTCCACATCCCCTCCAGCATCTGTTGTTATTAGAGTTCTTGATGATAGCCATTCTAACTGGGGTGAGGTGGTATCTCAATGTTGTTTTGATTTGCATTTCTTTTATGGCTAGGGAGGTTGAGCATTTCTTCATGTGTCTATTGCAGCATTATTTACTATAGCTAAGATATGGAACCAACCCCGATGCCCTACAGTAGATGAATGGATCAAGAAAATGTGGTATATATACACAATGGAATTCTATGCCTCCATCAGAAAGAATGACATTGCCCCATTTGTTAGGAAATGGAAAGACTTGGAAAAAATTATATTAAGTGAAGTAAGCCAGGCCCAAAGAAACATAGGTCCCACGGTTTCCCTTATTTGCAATAACTAGTATATGTCTGAGATAAGCAGAAAAAGTCAGATAAGTTGATGTTAGGTGAAAATGAACCCTAAGATATGTATTCAAAAATTTTTTTTTTCTTTCATGCATTTGTTTCTAGCACATTTATAAGATTATTTCTTTGTTGCTTTGTATGTCCCTCCCCCACAGATAACCCCTGTTTTCACTGTATTTGATGTCGGTATAATTTGTGGAGGGGAAGGGGAAAAACAAGTTGTTTAAATAGGATACAGGTGGACCCATTGCAATAATGAGAAGTACAAGTTGTCATGTCGAAAACAAATTTTACAACTTTGGTGTGTGGGGGAGATTGGGTGGGGGGGGCGGGTGAGGCTGGGAAGGGATGTGAAGGGAAAACAAAGGAGGAGGCTACAATGCTTGATAAGAAATGTACTCATTATCTTGCCCATGTAATTGTAACCCCTCTGTACAGTATTTTCACAATAAAAAATAAATAAAATTTTTAAAAAAATGAACAGCTTGAAGGAAAGTATAACGTCACGTGAACTGGCTCCACATTTGCCCTCTGTATATTGTGTCGGGGGTTGGGTTGGGGTGGGGAGGGAAGAGGGGACTTCATCTCTCTAAATAAAGTGGAATGGTCAGTACACACTTTGCAGAGTGGGGAAAGGAATGAAGGAAACATTGCTTTCAAGGGTTTTGATGGGACAGGCCATAAATGGTAGTTACTGCTTATTATTCTTCATTTAGGAAGAACACAGGTTGAAATGAATCTGAGAGCAAATGGTGACTGCTGTGTGGGAGAGGCTGGGCTGCAGCATTCCAGAAGTGGTGAGAATAAAAGATCTTTGAGCTAAAGAATGAATTGATAAAATTCACAGATCAGCAGTCAAGCCACTGCACCTGGTACCTCCCCAGCTGTGAACTTTCTGTTCAGGAAGCATTTGGGGTAGGCTTTGGTATGCACATGTTTAAAACATTTCTGTATTGTTCTCCAAGCAGGCTTGGGAAACCTTGTCACTTTTGAGTACTGTGGTTGGGTTCCTGAGAAAATACCCTCAAAACAAGGGCTTCTTTATCTTTAAGAAATAGAATGTTCTTCAAGTCTCTGGCCAGGAGTTACCAATGGACCTCGATAAGAAAAAGATATTATCTGAGAAGATCATCCATGTGGTGCTAGAGAAATTTAAAGCAAGTGTCTTGTTCTTCGTTTTTGCACCCAAGTAGAGCTGAAACATTTTCTCTATAATGTCATGACCAACACATCTCTTCCTCACTGTCCCACCTAAACAACAGAAAGAGGCACAAAGATAATTTGAATAAAGAAATGGATTCTAGACTAATCGCTACCCAATAGGCTGAGATCCGAGGAAGAAAAGTTATGAGACTCTATCTCTTATTAACCAGCAAAATAATATTGAGGTGTGGCTCGTGGTAAGTTACCAGCCATGAGCAAATGCTGAGTAATGCTGAGTGAGCACACTAGGGCTTGAGTTCAAGTCCTAGTACCAGCAATAAAAAAAAGAAGAAAGAAAAGAAAAAGAAATGGATGTCAAAGTGATGTGGTACAAGAGATGATTGAAATGGGAAGAAAATACAAGACAGGAAAATAACTTCAAAACTGGACAACGTGAAAATACTTCTCAGTGTAAAAGAGAAAGCAAGACTACAAACACTTGCGATTTTGGCACAAGATCTTCCAAAATAAAAGTGTTGAGATACTTTATAGGTCCAAGTGCATTCTGTCTCCAGGCCAGACTGGGGACCAGGAGGGCTCCATAAAAAAAAGTCTATACAGGGCAAGCCCTGAAGTACACAGAGGGAATACTATTTTACTAATGTAGATGATCTTCAGATTACAGTGGATTGGTTTATGATTTTTTTTTACTGCAAGATAAACTCTGTTCCAAAATGAAAATGAAAAGTGCAAAAAAAAAAAAAAGGTTTTGTAGTCAAGAGAAACTCTACTTGAATTTTGATCTTTTCCTGGGACTAACAGCAGGGGATCTGATGTATTGCATTGGGCTACAGCTGACAACATGAGTACAGAAGCCATACTGTAGAGGACTGGGTTGCTAAAATGGCTCTTCATGTGTGTTAAAGGCATCACATTCATTGAAGACTTAGTCTTGCTAGGCTGCCCAGGTTGTCCTTGAATTCCTGAGCTCACGTGATCTTCTTACCTTATCCTCCTGAGTAGCCAGAACTAAAAATGTGCTCCATTGTGCCTAACTAAATGCAATTTCTTTTTGACTTCTGATACTTTTAACTTACTATGGATTTACTAGGAGGTGAATTTATCAAGCCAAGGAGCATCTGTACCGTGCCTTAGACCTAATCTAGACCTGAAAATGTCACCTACCATAGAACCTGTCCCTTCTGCTACTTAGGAGAACCAAAAGTCACTTGGCTGTCTCTAAATGCCTCCTCTTTCTCAAGAGCCCACTCCCTCCCTGCTCTCAGCCAACTCAGCTATCTGTCTTGGGCTAAGTGGGTTTCTAAGGTGGCTTTGCAAACTGCTCATTCACCACACATCATTAATCAATGCCAAACTAAGCAGGCTCCAGGCCCAGCCGAGGATCCAGCAGCTTGGCTCATCAGCCCAACTCCTCATGAACATGTAAGAGTGATGACTGCTAGGTAAAAGTGCGAATCAGCTAAATGGGCTTTGCTTGAGATGTTCCATTGAAGGAAGCTGTAGGACAAATATTGATACCCAAGTTGTTCTCAACAAATAGTAACTTTTCAATGTGTGGAAGCTTGCTGGTGTTTATTTACAGTGTTAAATTCTGAGAGGGATGATATTTGGATCATATAATGAGAACATCCAGCAACTTCAGTGATAAATAATGTACTAGAGCTGTAATCATCTTCTTCCACAGGAAAGGAAACTAGCAAGCTGGAGGTGTCATCAGTTTTGTTAAAGCACAAGAGAGGCCCTGAATGAAGTATAAGAGACAGTGATGATCACGAATATGTCTTAGGAAATGCTTGTGTTTTAGAGGAGAAAATGGCGGGTCAGTGGAAAAAATAATTCTATAAAGACAGCACTACTTATCCCCAACCTCAGAGATTGTGCAAGTCCTAGCACAATGACAGGAGACAACCCCTGGATGAGTCACATCTAAAGGGACTTATTTTTGGAATTTCCAGAATATTCATAGTGGTTATAGGGACAAACCTAGGATGGTCCTGTGTACCTCTTATCTACAGACCACAGGAGGAAAACAATAAAGGAAGGTGAGCAGAAGCTGTAATACTGGTAGTAATTAAATGGGTCCTGTTTTCTTCTCACTTGATTATTTTAGGGATCTTTTCAAAGGCATGTTAACAATAGTGAGTAGAACTAGCCTGAGTTTTAGGAAGGATCAGTTCTTGAGGAATTTGCTTATCCCCCTGAGCCTGGACTGCCTCTTCTGGAAAGCTGAGACACCATCTACTTCAAAACTTAGTTAGGATGGTGACATTACATAATGTAAGTGATATGCTCAGTAAGAATTAATTGCATCTTTGGTTTTCCAGTTAGAGCCTTTATTGCTTCTATTTTCCTTTAGAGTTTATTTGTATAGCTCGGGTAACTTGTGACAGGACCTAAATTCAAGATTTATCTGAGGATCTGTGTCCAAAGCATTGCTGCTCAGGAAAGATGCAAGACAGAAAGATGACCGAAACATTCAATCTGTCAACTCAGGGACAGCAGAACAGAAACACTGTAAACTCTAGTCCTGCCTAGACCTGTGTTAATTATGCTGAGTGTGACTTATGTATTCACACATGCCTTCTTTATTGGCCAGATTTCCTCAGTTGAATGCTTGATATATAGCAACTGGTTCTGAAGTGTCAGATGCCAGAACAATACACACCTTAGAACCTCTTGATCTGAACTATTTATTGCAGTGGAGGATGGGAACGTCAAGAAGAACTCTGTCTGGGAGAACTGAATGTGGGAAAAAGTTTATTTTAGGAGAACTTGTTCAGAGCTTGTACAAGAAGAGTCAAAATATAAATGTTCAATAAAATAGGATGTTATAACATAGTTGAGTTAACCCATAGAGTTTGACTAATTTTTACAGAGGGTTGTGGTGGAAGATTAAGTTGTTGATCAATATTATCCTCTTCAAAGCTCATAGAATTCACAAACTATATAGACCAAATGACAATTTGCCTTGTGAAAGTTAAAATGTGTTTGTGACTCTATCAATATTCCACAATACTGTGAAATATGTAAAAATTATGTAATCACCTAATCTCAATTGAAGAAAATAAGTGAGAGAAGGGATGGGTTAAGAGAGATGGGTGACAATATTGTTAGACACTTTGTACTCATATTCTGTTTTGTAGGATGGGACCTTCTTTGTACAACTACTTAAAGATAATAAAAAATAAATTAAAAAACATTATCTTTTTTATTGTGAAAATACCGTACAGAGGGGTTACAATTACATGGGCAAGATATTGAGTACATTTCTTATCAAGCATTGTTGCCTCCTCCTTTGTTTCCCCTTCCCATCCCTTCCCATCTTCCCCCCCCACCTCCTCCCCCCCAGCCAAAGTTGTAAAGTTCATTTTTCAACATAATGATTTGTACGTCTCATTGTTGCAATGGGGCCACCTGTATCCCTATTTAAACAATTTTTTTCCCTTCCCCTCCACAAATTATACCAACATCAAATACAGTGAAAGCAGGGATTATACCATGGGAGAGGGACATACAAAGCAACAAAGAAATAATCTTATAAATGTGTTAGAAACAATCACATGAAAGCAAAAACATTTGAATACTTACCTTGTGGTTCATTTCACCTAACATCAACTTATCAGACCTTTTGTGCTTGTCACTGACATATACTAGTTATTGCAAATAAGGGAAACCATGGGACCTATGTTTCTTTGGGCCTGGCTTACTTCACTTAATATAATTTTTTCCAAGTCTTTCCATTTCCTAACAAATGGGGTAATGTCATTCTTTCTGATGGAGGTATAGAATTCCATTGTGTATATATACCACATAAAATATAATGTTTTATGATAGACTACTTGACTTATATAAGGAATTAGGACAAGAAAGACCACATGGACCACACAGAAGTCTGAAAATAACCAGTCCTGAGAATGTCTCCCACTATCCGCTCATGGGAGGACAGTCTCAAAGGGAGTCTGTGAATCAAACAGGTTCATGCAGGTTCATGAGCCTGTACACTATAGTTTCTAAGTACTGTAATTGTTTATAAAGCTACCAAGTTGTGTTGACAGGAATAATGCAGGGAGGTAAAAATGTTGAAGGAATGATGACACAGATCAAGATGCATTGTCTTCAAAAATTGCTTTGTTAAAGAGCAAAAAATATCCAATACACTCCAAAAAATAAAAAGGTGCAGATTGGGAGGGGTGGGTGAGAAGATTGAGAGGGGTGACATTGATCAAGATGCACTATATTCATAAACTGCTTTGTTGTATTTATACACTCCTTTGTACAACTACTTAAAGAAGAATATCAAAGAAAGAAAGAAGAAATAATGGAGCTGCAACTTGACTCCACAATCATACAGCCATAGATAGAGTAGCATCTTTGGTGACTGTCACTCAACTTGGGAGCTGGCAGCTCAAAGATTTATTTAAACTCTGTGTTCCATTTAAAGCAAGGAGTCTTATCCTGGAGTTCCACAACGAGCCTGAAATTGTGTCACACGTATATAGTGTACATACAAGTGCTTTTCTAGCCTCAAGAATTTTCCTGGGTTGGATTAAAATGGAACAATGGTAGATACCATAGGAAGTTACCTTGACGGGAAAGGATTGAGCAATACAGCCCACAGCAAAAGGCTTGACTTCACTGAGCATATGCAGTCCTGCTTAATTGAATGAATCCTGCCCCTTTCACACCAATGTGAGTCGGCTGGATAACAAATAAGTCAGTCTTATCCTCTAGTTTTCAGATCCCCTGTTCCAAAATAAAAAACATGTCCTCCCTGTGTGTGTGTGTGTGTGTGTTAAGTGTGTGTGTGGGGGGGGGTATGTGATAGTACTAGGGCTTAAACTCAGGGAGTCTGGCTCTTGCTTGGCTTCTTCTCTTAAGGCTGGCACTCTAACACTTAAGCCACACCAGCTTTTGGCTGGTTAACTGGAGATAAGTCTTATAGACTTTTCTTCCCAGATTGGCTTAGAACCTTGATCCTCAGATATCAGCCTCCTGAGTGGCTAGGACCACAGGTAGGAGTGACCATGGCCTGAGGCCATTGCTTCTTCACACAGAATCCTTTATTGCAAAAGAAACAAGTTGGCTGTCTGCATTAGGCCTGGGTGATTCTGCTTGATCTTCTTATGAGTATGTTTGCTTTTTTTTTTCTCCAAACTAATGCTCTACTAGAAAGTTGGGGGCTTCTTTGCCTTTTATTTAACTTAGGTGAAAAATAGATGATAAAATTTACACCTTGGAAGAAATGTACGCATTATCCTGCCCATGCAATTGTAACCCCTCTGTACAGAATGTTCACAAATAAAATAAAATTAAATTAAAAAAAAATTTACACCTTGGGGTCCTTAAAGTGACCTACAATGCATATAAAAGCACTTCGCAAATTACCAGCTGCCATGAGAAAACAAGACTCATTAGAGACATTTGAATCGACTGACTCCTGGTAGAAAACATGTGAGTCTCTCAGTTGGTGCTGTGGACAGATGGAGGCTTTGGCTTAAGGCAGTTTCTAAAACCACTGGACTTCCTAAAGAAAAGTTTCCCTTAAGTGCTCCAATGTTTGGTGACTTCTATTTTGCTCAGGACACTGATGGTGACATAGACATATGGGAAACAAAAACTCCCCACCCATCTAATACAATGTTTGTTTGTGAAGATAAAAGGAGGATTGCTTTCAGACCTTAAGGGATTCTAGTTCTCAGACCACACATGGTGAGTCCCCGTTTGGGTCTTGGAAAAGGTACCTTGGTGGGGAAGAAGGAGAGAAGAGGCTTTAGAGTTTGGAAAGCCTCTTCATCATGAACTACAAAAAAAGAATTCATGAATGGAGAGAGAGCCAGGCAGAACAATGCAGTAATAACAGAAGGCTACAAGGCTGACTTCCCATCTTCCTGTCTGAGACAAACTAAAAATAGCATGGGTCTGTGTTGGGGACCTGAGACATCAAAGCAGGAACGAGGCTTCCCAATGAGTCACCACAAGTGACCTTGGTGACAAGGAGGACGGATGCAGCTCTGAGTGACAGGTGATGTGGCTTAAGCCCCAAGCAGGAGGGGACTAGAGGGCTGGGAGGAACAGAGGCATTGGTATGATGCCAGAACCAGTGTCAGAATTTGCAAATGCTTCCATCAACTCTATGGGAAACTAGTCTTCCTCTTTTCTCCCCCCCTTCCTCCCTCCATCCCTCCCTCCCTTCCTTCCTTCCTTCCTTTTCCCTTCTCCTTCCCTTCCTCTCCTTTTCCTTCCCCTCCTTTCTCTCCTTTCCCTTCTCTTCCTTTCCCCCCTCCTGTATTGCTTCTATCAATTCTATGGGAAGCTAGTCCCCCCGCCCCCCCACACTTTCTTTCTCTTTCTTCTCCTCTCCTCCCCCTTCTTGTATTGCAGGTCAAACTCCTGGAAGGGGCTTCATTCTTGCTAGGCAGGCAGGCAGGCAGGCACTCTATCACTTGAGCCACATTCAATCCCAATCTGTGCTACTTCCTTTTTTTTATATTTATCATTTTCTATTTTCACCCAAGCAGGTAACAACCATGTATCTGATGCCCAGCTCTTTCAGTCTGCTAGCTGGGTTCTATGAGGCAAAGCCTTCATTGCCGAGCAGATTTCACCATGGCTAATAAAATATTCCCACCTTACTAGTTTTATATATGTAAGTAACATTGCCATGTGTTTCAAGATGTAAAGAACTATATAAAGTAACCTAAGCAATATCATGAGAATGCACGTATTCATCTACTTCTAAGTCGTCTAGTTATCTACGTCAGTACTACTTCTCAGTCCCTCTTACCCTCAGCAGGACAATCCTTCATCCAGACCTTACTGATTACCTAGTGCACAAAAACAGTAAGAGGCAATATTTCTGCGGGTTAGATCGGAGGAGGGGACCTGGGATAGGCATCCTCTTTGTCCTCTACTACCTCACTGGATATATTCCTGACCCTGTCCAGGTACTTTGGGGCAACTTAGAGAAACCCAGCTTGTCATCTGCCCAAGGAGAGGCAGGGTTCTAACAGCAGCCCTGGCTTCCCTACAGAAGGTTCACAGAGTGGTTTACAGTGCTGTTGTGGAAAACGGCTTCATTTGGGGAAAGTAGTAATTAGTTTAATGAGAGCCAAGGCTGTAATTTCAGCTAGCCTGGTTGTAACACAATTTGAGACACTTTGCACAAAGGAAAATTCAGTGAAATCTGACTGAGAAAAGCTACAGGATTTTTGTTTTGGAGAGACTTCAGAGTAAAACTCTGTGAGTGCAGTGCAAATAATATTTGATTGCTTTAAAAAAATCTTGTAAATACCATGACTTAATTTACTACCAGTGAATTATTAAGTTTCAAATCATGTTTGATCTTAGGCAACAATGCTAAATAAAAGAATAAATTCCTTATTCAACAAAACCAGAAATCAAAGTTCTTATTTTGGGTGGACAATTATTTCATGAAAATGATTCTGGAATTACCAACTCTAAGATGGAAAAAAGTGCTACATTTTACCAGCTTGAAATAGCAAGCATATTGTTCAAAAAGAATGACATGGTAGAGCGCTCACCTTGAGCTGAAGAGCACAGGGACAGCACCCAAGCCCAGAGTTCAAGCCCCATTACTGACAATAAAAAAAAAGAATGACATTATTGCTCAATTGTCAAGTTATAGACTGGAAGTTAATTGTTGCAGTACCTGAATCTGACAAGCAGTTAATAACACACACACACACACACACACACACACACACACACACACACACACACACACACACACACACACACACACACACACACACA
>NW_012267461.1:506182-531342 GCF_000151885.1 Dipodomys ordii
CACACACACACACACACACACACACACACACACACACACACGGGTAAAGGACCTGAAAAGGCAGAAAGCAAAATCCACAAATCCACACAGATTAAAAAAAAAAGTAAAACTGCTCCAAGTCACCTTTATAAAAGCTAAAACAATGAAATGCCACCCTCAGCCATCAGAATGACCAAAATTTAAGAGGCACTTCATACCAAACATTGGTGGGGAGGTACACCATGTCCATTCAGGAAACCCATCTGAAATTAAATATGAATGGATCAAGTGGCCTCCAGATTCAACTCATGGGCACACATCCCAGAAATAATTCTACACAAGTCTCCCAGGTCATGAGTGCAGGTGTGAATCATAGTGTTCTCTGTGGCAGTGTGGAGCTGGAGGCCACATGGGCACCTGTCAGGCAAGGAATCCTAAATAAAGTGGACAGAATGCAGACAATGAAACTGAGGCAGATGTTGGAAGGGCACAGCATCTTGAATGTACCTAATAATGGAATGCCGAGGGGAAAATGAAGAAACTTGCCTTTCTTTTTAATGTAGTGCATTTACAGATCATTTATATAAAGTAATATGAACACAAATAATACATATTTTATAAAGACATGCTCATTTCACTTCCAGTGTGCACAGATAGGACTCTGTAGAGGAAGAGGAAGAACAAGAAAAAATAAGAGGAGGATCTGGCATGCTCTTACTTTCTCCCTCCATTCATAATGTATTTTGGTATTACTCAACCTGTAACATTATTTTTCCCTCAATCTCTCCCTCTAATTCTTTCAGACTGTCTCACAACTACATGGCTGTTCTTCTTCTCTCTCTCTAGATCTTGTTGTACATGTTTATGTATATATTTATCCTTTAGGTCTAGTTTTCACATATGACTTACTCCACTTAATAAGATGATCTCCAGTTCTATCAATGTCCCTGCTAACAACATGATTTTATTCTTTATGGCTAGGTACTATTCCGTTGTGCATCTTCCTTTCTCTCTTTCTGATCCATTCAGTAGTTGTCAAGCATCTGGGCTGTTCCCACAGCATGGTTATGGTGACTAGTGCTGAATGAACAAGAGTATGCAGATGATCTAGACTTGGCTTTCTTTTGTAAAAGACTGCATGGACTGAGCTCTGAACAGGGGAGCATGTATAATTAAATTTCTAATGTGAGGGTTCGTTAATTCTTCAAACATTGTTTGGTTTCTTGTGAAGACTGAATAGGATATATAAAATCAAATCTCCTGGAATTGTTGGAATTACTCAACACCTACAACTCCCTACTGCACTCTTAAAAAATGTAAAAATAGTGGAATTTGCTTTCATTGGCTTTTCCATTTATTTTATAGGTTATTAGTGTCAAGAAAGTGGAGCAGTAGGAGGAACAATTGCCGATGCATGCAGATGACTTGTTCTCTAGCATGGATATCTACACCCCCCAAAGTATGGGGGGTGTAGACAGGCTCAATCTCTTCACTCCCTCCCCTTATGAAAATCAGGATGGGGTTATACCTGAGGGAGTGTCTGGCCAGTAGGATCCCAGCCACTCATGCTCTTTAGTTTGCTGCCTTAAAAACTTTCACTGGTGTTTGCTAAATAAAGCAGCACTGGATTGCTCAAAAAGAAAATACCTTTCAAAATATATGACTAGTGGGTGCAGTATGGTGCTCCATCTGCTCTTCCAAAACACTTGAGTTTTAGAAAATAATGTTGTAGATATGTCTATAAATTGCTACCTCCCACAAAACAAAGTAGATTTACTTTGAAGGGTAAGGGAAAATAGATTCCCCCCTGCTTGGTTCTTTTGTAGCAAGAAAACTAATCTATAAGAGCAGACAAGCGTGCCTCCATTCATCCAGTGAGTGGTACCTGGGCCAACACAAAACACGTCTTCTGAGATTGGTTCAGCTAACTTATGGGACTTTAGCATTCATAGTAAGGAAAGGTGTACAAACTTAGAAAAAATTCCTTCTCACAGCTTCATACTGAAGCAAGTAAGTGAGCACCTTCAGTTGGAAGATCCTAGAAGGCAGAGAAGGTAACTTTGTCACTGTGTGTTCCACAGGATGGAACCTAACATAGAATGAATGTTACTGAGTGCATCACTCCTATACAAATCCCACAGCATTCAGTGCCCCACCAGTCTCTTCCTTTGCCAGTGCTGCTCAAGTGCTCAGAGACTCTGGAGACTTAAGGTCATCACTGATAAATTCCTGAACCAAGCTCTCTGGCTAATGGCTAAAGCTTGTATTGGCTCAAGAATAGCTGGATGGCAAAACAGGAAGGTGGTATACTTTGAGGTCAGACATTCCTGGGTTGGAAACCTGGCTCTGCCATATATGATGAAATCTCAGTCTCTTCATCTGTTAAATGAAATAATAGTCTTGACCTTGCTGAGTAGTGGCGAAAAAAACCAGACAGTGCATGTAAGTGCACAGAACAGAGGGATCCTGGAAATTACAGATAGGAAACTTCTGCTGTTACAGGTGTGTTGCTGTCAGCCCAGACCCCCAGGAGAAGCTCTGGTGGTCAGTGCTCATGAGGCTCCAGTCCAGACCTCCACACTCTCTGACGGTGCCATGCTCAAGTAATCCATAGCTCTCATTAGAACGAAGGTCTTCCTTGACCTCACTGACAACGTGGAATACAACCAGAATATCCTATCCAATGAGTTCCAGCCCCATCTCTGAATCCCTTGTCCCTGCCATCAGCATATCTCCAGCTAGTATCTGTAATTAATGACAAATTCTGTGGACCACTCAGAAGTAAAATACGTTGTGACTGAGGATTCCCATGGAGTGTCAAAAGGCATTCTGACATCAACAGTGGGCTGGCCCAAGGGTGCATTGGTTCTTCCCTTTGTGAATCTAGTGGAGCCTGATGTATAACAGCCTTCTTCCCAAGGGGCCAGCCATAGATATCCTCCCTCCAGCTGGCCTGCAAGACCCAGTTTCTGCCTCTCAGTACTCACTACTAATAGGCTCCATGGCCAAGCTACCCTAGGGTCATCCTTCAGGGCTTGGGGCCTACTCAAAAATTATTGGTTGAATAACAGAGTCAATGAAAATGTATGATGGAGTGTTGACAGGTGTCGCTCCTCATCTCCAAATGTGATCTGGATTGATGGGGCAGCTGGACCATTGCCCAGCAGAGCAACGATCACCTGGCACTGCCTCTGGGAAGAGCAGCTGGCCTCAGTGAGCTCTGAAGGATTTGCCTTCTCATTCTGCTGAATATGAATATGAAAAGCAACCACCACAATGTCTGAAATTGTATGATTCCTTAAAAGGTAATCATAACATGGTCTCTGCTTCTTATTCCAAAGCATAATCCTTCACCAGATACACTAATTTACATATCTACCTAATAAAATTCATGCATATATATGTGCACACATTTTTAATGAATCCCAGTGGAACACGATTGCATGGCTTCATGCATTAAAATCATATCTGTATTAAACTATTTTCCAAAATGGCAAGAGGAGAATTTTTCATGTTTTCCATCCTGTTGTTGATTAAATTGTCTGTTATTAAATATACCTCAGATTATTTGAGAAGGTCCTTTGTGACTCAAAAGTCACTCTACTTCCTATACAGACTCTTCTATGTGTATGTATAAGCATACATAGGTACTGATGTAAATGTGTACATTCGTACATATAAATTATAAAAAGGGGTTTCATTGCAATAACATCATAGCTCCATGCAAGTTTTATTACTCAATTTTCCTTCATGCATATAAAGTATGCAATCATAATCACTTTCGTCTCTTCCCCTCCCCCTCTGATTATCTCCCTCCTCCAGACATGTCCAATTTTATACTCCTGGCATCCTTCCTTTTTCTTTTTTCATTTGATTCTGCATAGGAAAGAAAAGATGCTGTCTGTCTTTCTAAGTCTGGTCTATTTCACTTAACATGATAATCTCCAGGTCCATCCATTTTCCTGTGAATGGTATAATCGCATTCATCTTTATGACCTGGACATTTAGATCATCAATATTATGGTCTGTTACAGTCTAAATGTTGGTGTTCTCCCAAATGCATGTTAGAACTTCATCCTCCATGCATGAGCATCTTTAGAAGGTGAAGCCTTTGGAGGCGATTAGATCAAAACTGGCCCAAGAGAGCTTGTCAAACCCTTGTTTGAAGAAAGAAGGCAGGAAGTGAGGAACCAGGTCGTGACTCTACCAACTCTTCAGTCCTGGACTTTTGAGCCTCAGAATGGCGACTAGTAAATTTCTGTTGTTTTCAAGCTCTCTGTTGAGTATATTTTGCTGTAGCAGCCCAAACAGGTAAAGAAAAAGTCCATGAGAAGCAGTGGGACTAGTGGTCTAGAACAGGCCCCCTGCACCAGATCTTCTGCCTTTATTAGTTGGCTTGTGGTTTTGGCAAGTTGTTTAATCTCGCTTGGCTTCAAAGGTTTCAATGGAAAAATGGGGATAAAAATATTACTCTCTCTCTCTCAGGGCTGGGAAGGTGGCTCAGCGGTAGAGTGCTTGCCTTGCATGCATGAGGCCCAGGTTTGGCTCCTCAGCACCACATAAGCAAAAAGAAAAAAGCCAGAAGTGGCGCTGTGGCTCAAGTGGTAGAGTGCTAGCCTTGAGCTGAAGAGCTGAGGGACAGCGCCCAGGCTCAGAGTTCAGGCCCCACAACTGACCACAAAAAAAAAAAAAATTACTCTCCCCTAAAGGACTGTAAAAATGGTATGATGCAATGTACAGATATTTATGTACTGTCACTGAACCATAGAAACAAGCAATTGTTAGTACAACCACTGCTTCTTTCTCACCCAGTAGTCTGACTTCCTGGACACTTGGCAGAGTCTCTTTCTTGCACCTGGCAAGAAAGTAGAACTCTAGGTATGCAATAACTATTAATGTATTCCTCAGAGCTTATCAATTTACTCACACAAAAAATACTCATGATATTCTTCAAAGAGAAAGGATTGACTGTAACCCTGAGATCTGAGGACTGCAGTTTGAAGCCAACTGGGGCAGAAAAGTCCATGAGATTCTTATCTCCAAAAAATTACTCAAAAAGCCAGAAGTGGTCTGTGGCAAGTGGTAGAGCGCTAGTCTTAAGGATAAAGAGACTCAGGGACAGTGCCCATGTCCTGATTTCCAGCCCCAGGAATGACAGAGCAGGGAGGTGGGGAGTGTGGGGGGGGTAGTAGGGAGAAAGGATTGGGGTAAGATTCATAGCACAAAGCCATGATTATGCCACTCTTTCATCTTCCAGGGTTTTATGTCTCCTGAGAATGTTTCCTGAGAAATAGATGCATCTGGGGCATTTCCAGAGCTTTCAATATTTGAAATTTACATAGCTCTAGTCAAATGATTCCCTCCCATAGACCTGTTGACATTGTCCCGAAAGTGTCTCCTCTCTTACAGAACTCTCCTCATACATTTCAAAGTCTAAATATTTGCTTCCTGATCATTTGGTCAATTCCCTTATGAAAATGAGGCAAATTTTGGGAAGACAAAGTATAACATCTATTTATAGTAAGCCAGTTCAAAGACTGAAACAACACTACGTAGGGGTCAGGTGTTCAGTTATTCTGGCAAAACAATTAAACCTAAAGGAGAGGAGGATGGTTGAGGGATGCTTTTTTTGAAAGCAACCCCCTATTAGCCTTCTTATTATGAGTATATTTTCTGTCAATCTCCAAATTTGAAAAAGTCATGAACATTTATTATTATTTTATATCCTTAAAGGCTTTTCCATATTTTCCCCTTCTAAAGTCAAGTATCACAGACTTGTTTTTTCTTTTTTAAAAAAACTTCCAATAGAAAACCAAATTTCTTTCAGCAGCCACTTCCACTTGGCACTTTAAGAATTTTTTTAAATTCCTGGCTTTTGGGGAAATTTCAGCTGACTGAGTATTTGTCATTTTTTTTCTTTTGGTCAACTGGTTATTGCAAGAAATTATATTCCTGGATTGTAGGACCTTTTCCCTCTAAAAATTAACTAGTCTTTCTCAAAATAATTTGACAGGGAAGGGACCAGAAGGAAAACAAATGAGACAAAGAAATAATTAAAACCTCTGTCTTATAAAGGAACACAACTTAACCATGAACTTGGTGTTGTCTAGGAGAATACCAAGCAGGTAATAATGGCCAAATTCCAGGCAATAGTGGATGTCTCTGCAGCAGATGCTAAACCTGGCTGGCAGCACGAATCAAGGTTTAAGAACTCCACTTCACATCCATCTCTCATGGTGGCCTGTAAACAAATGACTGAGTGTGAGCCTAAAATGTCCATCTATTGACCTACTTCCTATGGAAGAACTCATGGAGCCTCTCATGGTTCCTCTTGTCTGACAGGTGATAATAGGTAGCCATTAGGGCAATCAGAAAGGATAGAGGACAAGGGGTTTAAGTGAAGACAGGTAGGGGAGGCATCCAGGGACCCTGGGGTGGTTCCTTTGCTCCTCTGTGTGGTTTGTGTGCAGACTTCCCAGCGGCTCTTCCAGGTCCCAGTGCAGGGCTCTATGATGAGATGCTCTGGGCTGTGAAATGAGGAACTATTAGATGAAGTCAGTCATCTTGAACTGTGAGCTGCTCAAGGGGTAGAACTGTATTTTTGTGTTTTCTATTCCCCTCAGATGCCAATTCTTTGATGACTGAAATGAGAGATTTATTCGTTAATATGAAGACAGCCAATGTCATAGGATAGAACACAACTTGATAGAATGTATGGTTTTGTTAACCACAGGTAAAATTTCTTCTGAAATTCCCCGTTTGCAGGAATGCTATGCCTGGCAGCAGGATATCCCCAGGTACAAGGCAAAGGTAAATAGGCACGCAACTCAACACTACTCTTTAGGGAGAGTCTCAAGGGCCATGACCACAGCATACCCTACAGTGAAGGAGAAAACCTTGTGCTGCTTGGTGCTGTAGCAGCAGAGTGGCCCAAGCAAAGACTAGCATTGGCTCAGACTTACCCACAGGGAGCAGTTGGGTGGAGACTTTGCAATTTTCTAGGTACCTTCTGGAATTTAGAAGTGTTTTTAAAGCCTTTTCCAGAATGGCAAATCCTAAATTACCTCTGTGAAATGAGGATCAAGCCTTAATCCTCTTCATTATGTACAAAATACATTGTTTTGTACCAAGTATTAGAAATTCAGAAAGAAATGTCACCAGAGAACCTTAATATATCAGGGGAAGTACTATGATCCAGTATGCCCCAAATATCAGGTGAAGTACTATAACCTAGTAACCCCTCAGTATCGGGTAAAGTACTATGATCCAATACCCCTCAATATCGGACACAGAGATAGTTCCAAAGACATTTTCAAACTAGGCTAAGAATATAAGAAAAGAAGACTGGGACATTCAGGCAAAGGTATAAAACAGCCAGGCATGCCTGGAAAACTAGATGCAGGTCTCTGCCTGTGCCACAGAGAGGGGGAAGCACAGACCAAGAGAATGTTGGCGAAGATACATGCATGACAGATGGCAAAGTTCTTGCATACAAGTCCAGGGCTGGACTAGAATCCATTAATAGGCTCTAAACAAGGAGCTATGTAGTCATCAGAGTTGAATCCTAGAATAATTGATCTTAGAAATATGACTTGTTCCAGCCATGTTCCACCTCTAAATTCTGATTAAACTTTAAGTCTTAGACGGTTGCTCTATGACTCTAGCTTTGATGCCAACTCAATATAATCACCCCTCTGTCTTTGGTACATTAATGATTTAACATGAGGGTCTTCCACTAGCAAAACATGTCCCCTTGGGTCCTTAAATAGTGGGACGATATAAAGAAAACTTAGCCGTATACAAATAGTAGAACCACAGAGACCTCAGGTGGATTGTGTCCCCCTGACATTGCCTGTGAAAAACACGTATCTTCAAAGCCAAAGGGAAACACCGAGCGGATGTGTCTCTTCTCTTGCTGAAGCAGCACATCTGGCAAACTTACTCAAAAAGAATGTATTTGGTAAGTATAAAAGAAACATTTCCTGATGAGAACTGTATTACATATGCCCGTTGTTGCAGGGTAGCGAGAATGTACAATGCATTTCAGCTGATGGAGGGGAGCAGAGGACAGATGAGGAGCTGAGGTGCCTCAGGTGGAGGCAGGACACTGAAAGGAGAGAGGGCAGGAGAGGACCAGGGGCCTGGGACCCAGCTGACATCTGCAATGCAGGTAGGAAGGGCATGCAGGAAAGTCTGCATTTTTTAGCTTCAAGGAACTCAATGACCTTGAGGTTCCTATGGTGGCTTTAACTCGGGACTATCTTGACCTCTAAGGAATACGTGCAGTGTGTAGATGTGGGGCTAATCCTGGCATCCAGTGGGCAGAGACCAAGAGGCTTTGTTCTACACCGCAGGGAAGCTTTTGAGAACCCAGAATTATTCAAATATCAGAGGTTGCCTTGGCTGGGACACCTCTGACAGCATGATATTCCCAAGTGTGGCTGGCCACCTCGGAAGGCACTTATCTGCTGGCTCAGGCTGCCTCTGAAGATTACTGTCCCAGATCAAAAAGAAAACAAAACCATCATAATGTCTAAAAATAAAACCGCTTTGTACTTCAAGGGACAAACAGAGCGATCGTGTCTTTGTGATTCTCCGAGGACTCTCAGGTTTCCAGAGTTTGGGAATAGCAGCTCCAAAATCTATACATAGCTCCCAGCTCCCAGCTCCCCGCCTCCCCTTGAGGCCCGTGCCCTCCAACCCCAGATAGCTGCTGCATAAAGAATGAAAACCCAAATTTAGGAAAGAATGCTGTGCTCTGCAGGAAACCGCCAGAAACTTCTAGAAAGTTCCCTTTCCTCACAACCAGACTCTCCCACAGCCCATCATGCAATTCCAAGATTGCAGCTCGCCTCATTTCAATTTTCAGAGTTTGAGAGCCCAGTGTTTGTTCTTTTTTTTTTTTTTTCTAATTTTGCCCTGACTTGCCATCCAACACAGATTGCAAAAATAGGCTTTGGAAATGAATTTCCTAACAACCAATTTTTTAAAAAAGGCAAAAGGTCCAAAAGCCATTAAGAATCTAGAATCCAGCCTGGTGATTACCTCAGACAAATCACCTACTCGTAATTTTCTTCCAACAAATGTTGGTGAGGACTGCCAGGCGGCAGCCGGAATTTGCTTAATGACAGTCTTTGGAAAATTAAATGCTCTGTGCAGTGGTGATGGATGCGGCTCCCCTCCAGCCTCACCCCTGTGGCCTCCTCACCCTGCAAGTCTTAACTCTACACAGGGGATCAAATGTAGAAGAATTGAGGCCCCAGGGACTCGTCTCCATTTTACTCATGCTCAGCTCCTCTCTACTACTTCCCTTCACTCCTCCGTCTTTAGTCTTCCATCCCAGACCTTGCTCAACTCCAGCTGTGGAATAATATTTTTACCATCCTGTCTTCCTTTGCTTGAACACAATGTATAAAGAAAATCCCCAATGCCCAAGACAAAGAGGCCAAGGGAGCGAAGAACTCCAAGAGGAGAGCCAGAGGCCACACATCTTCGCTCTGCTTTCTAAGTCCCAGCCTTGTTCACGGAGGTCAGGACAAAGGCAAGCTGTCCTCTTATTTTGTTTCACCGATAAAGAACTAGGTTTGGGCCTGCTCAAGGTCACATGTACAGGGACAAGGTTAGGGCTAGGCCTTACTATACAGCCTTCGATCTATAGAATACAGCAGAATTAGGCTTAATTAGCTCCTCATAAAATGTCATGAAGAGGAGAACTCACCCAAATTTGAGTTCAGTGTCCCAGGTTTTGTGTTTTGTAGCTCTGTAATTTGCTCAGAATTGTACTTAAGCCTCAAATGAAGGGTAGAGAGGAAACAGCTACCCACTGACTTACACTTACTTGAAGGTACTAACCTCTCCTGAGAGCTCAGTATCAGCTATAAACAGGAATATGTGACCACCTGCTATGGGAGCTCACAGTTCATCTGTTGGTGAAGTTCAAGGGCCTGTACTTCAGTGTTGCTCCAAATATTATGTTCAAATGCCTGACTCACTGGATATATTTTTCTATATCTGTAATACAAAAGTGTGAGCAATATATAATGCAATAGAATTCCAAAATCTAGTGTTCTTCCTGCTACTTGAATTAATTTTGTCTTAATTCCATATGTGCTAGAGAAAAATACCCATCCTTTATTTTAAAACAAGGAATTATCTGTGAAAAGATTGGTTTTGAAGGGAGTTGTGTGTAATTGCTTAGGACAATTTAAAGAGATGCCCAGTCTTTCAGTTTCATAAATTTAACAACCTGAACATTAATACTTGCCAAGGATTTACTAAGCACTATCCACCTTTCTAAATGGGTTTATGGGTATAATTCAGGCAATCATCTAAAAAATTCCCACTTTTCAGATGGAGAAACCGAGGCATCTTGCCTTGGACCAAACAGCAAGAGGGTGGAGTAGGAGCTGGACTTGGACTGTCTGGCTACAGACTTTTCCCACTCAGCTATCCAGTCTCTAGAGAAGCTCCTTTGCCAGTGAATTTGATGGATAAGGAAGGGTGCACAAGATTCTACTGGAGATCTACAGATAACTAATAAATCCAATGTATGTATTTTTGGCTTTACTGGGGTTTGAACTCAGGACTTCTTCATGTTTGCTGGACAGGTGTTCTACCACTTGAGCCATGACTCCAACCCTTAGTTACACAAAGGATTGTCATAAGGATTTCTTTTTAGTGAATCTCAAATATGATGAACCACAGGTCACTTGGTAAGCCAGTTAGTAACACTTTGTACACACATTCTATTCCAAATCATTTAGAATTTGCTGCTCAATGGCAAGCCCACATAGAGGATTCCTTGTTTAAATTATCAAGAGAGTCTTTCTAGACTGAGTCTCACACTAGCATCAAACAATGAATTCTGATAACTTTCCCTTGAGAAAAATCTAAGAAACAGACTTGAAAGTTTATAGTACACAAAGGCAGGACTGGAATTTTCCCAGAATATGACCATATCCAGCCCTGTATTTTGAGAGACAGTCCCAAATTAATTTAGTTTGCTATTCCCTCTATACATTTAGCTAGCCCTCGGAATCAAGCTAGAAGGAACTGGTTCGTATTGTATTTATATAATTTATATAGAATTATATTAAGTGAAGTAAGCCAGGCCCAAAGAAACATAGGTCCCATGTTTTCCCTTATTTGCAATAACTAGTCTATATCTGAGACAAGCAGAAACGGTCAGACAAGTTGATGTTCGGCGAAATGAACCCCCAAATAAGGACTCAAATGGTTTTTCTTTTTTGCTATTGTTTCTAACATATTTATAAGATGATTTCTTTGTTGCTTTGTATGTCCCTCTCCCATGGTATAAACCCTGTTTTCACTGTATTTGATGTTGGTACAATTTGTGAAGGGGAAGGGAAAAAATGTTTAAATAGGGATACAGGTGGACCCATTGCACCAATGAGATGTAAAAGAGTTTCAAAAATGAACTTTACAAGTTTGGCGGAGGTGGAGGGAATGGGAGGGCACGGATGGTAAGGGGAAACCAAAGAGGAGGCAACAACGCTTGATAAGAAATGTACTCATTATCTTGCCCATGTAATCCTTCTGTACAGTATTTTCACAATAAAAAAACTTAATAAAAAATAAAAATAAAGAAATTGGTCACTTCTGAGGACTGTCATTTCAACCTCTATGGTAAATTCAGATGGAAGAGATTTTGGGGGTTCAAATAGCATAAAATAGGTGACTTGTGTCTTCCCCATCCTGGGGAGACAGACTTACTATTTAATCTTAATAACCTATGCCAGTGAATCCCTGATTATTCAGAAACCCACACTTTATCTCTTTGTACCTATCAATCACCTTGATGATTGAAAGTTTCTAAAATTTTTAAAAGGCTGATGAGGAGAAACATGGCTTAAATTTTTTTTTGTCTTGGAGGGAAAAAGAGAGAGGGCCCTTGTTAACCAGGAGATGAACTACAGTGCTCACGCATTTCTCTGCACCCCACAGAACAGAAAGCTGGTTGCCTGCCACCTGTGCCCTAGCTAACTACAGGATTGCTTCAAAAGACATACTGAATCTCCTCCCACCTCTTTTCTTGCAGACTGGGGCTTTGACACCAATGCTTGCCCTTCCCCAGTTGATCAATAAGACTGAGAGGAACCAGTTAAAAGGCACCTCAGGTGCGGAAAGCAATTACAACAGCATCAGCGACCCACAAATGGCATGCACTTATTTGAAAAGCTGAGCTTCTGAGAAGAGTGGCAAATATGCCATCTTTTTTTTAAAAAAAATTTTATCCCCTGCCCAAGAAGCCCTGACAAGAAAAGCCAGAGGTAAGCAAGCAAAGTCCTGAAATAGAAGTTGACAAGTCAATTTCAGGTCCTGTTTGTTCCACTACCTGGTGATTTACACTGCTATTAAGGAGCCAACCAGGCATTATGGTCCCAGCCCCCTTCCCAATGCAGACTGTAAGTACTCAGTATAGCATCAAAAGCATTCAGTTATCCCAGAGGCCCTGGGGAGTCAGATACCCCTGCTGAAGAAAGAAGGGCCTTTCACTACTAGGCTGAGTGTGAAAGAACTTTCCTAAAACACAGGAATGTTCTAGAGTATGATATGTGGGACACACATAGTTTCATGCATCTGTGCTTACATACAGATAGATGATGATGAACCAGGAAGGCAGAAGTAACCTGGAGCAGCATAACTGTTCCCACGATATCAACCCTCATCTACGGGATGTTTTCTACAGCCGTCCACAGTGCTAAGTGCATGCCCTAGTAATGGCTTTTACCATGAAGTGTAGTTGAGAGATGTTAAGAGTTTTACTTAGAGTAACAGGACTGGTAAGTAGCAGACAGGAAGCCAAACATAAGATATAGGAGATCAAAGCCCACATTCCCTACTGTGGCCTATGGTTAGGTGAACTCAGCCTGGGCAGCTGTGAACTGGGGTGTGGAGCCCTACAACTTCACTTCCTGACGTCCATCTTCACTTCCTGATGTCCAGTGGCTGGGCACATTGATGGTCCTATACTATCTTTCTCACCCACACAGAACCAGAGTGAGCCTCTGCACCCTCTCCTATGCAGATCAAAGAGCTGGGCTATCTCTTTCTATAGTTTCCTGGGGTCCCTCCTCTTTCCATTTTGCATTTTCTGCTTGAAGGTAAATGAAGACCCTGGGTAGAAAGTTGCTCACTCAAAGTTGGAATTAAAATGATCATACATATGGTTCAAAGACAGCCTGGGCAGGAACACACACACACACACACACACACACACACACACACACACACACACACACACACACACACACAACCTACTTTTGGGGCGGGGGCGGGGGGGTTTGGATACTGGGTATTTGAACTCAGGGTCTTATGCTTGCTAGTGAGCCACATTTCCAGCTTTGTGTTTTGCTGGTTATTTTTAAGATCTAAAAACTTGAGGGTTCCTGTCACTGATGAGATCACAGGTCTGTGCTACCTGTGCAGCTTCTGTCCACAGAGATGAAGTCTTGTGTAATTTTCTGCCCCGGCCAGTCTGACACTAAGACCTTCTCAGTGGGGGGTGGGTATCAGCCTTGTGTTTAACTTGGGATGACAGGTCCAGTCCACTGTGTCCAGCTGTGGATTACAAAGGTATTTGGGGAAGGAGTCAGCCTGGGCTGGCCTCCAACTGTGATCCTCCCATTTCCAGGCTCCCAAGTAGCTATGATTACAAGCATGAGCCACTAGCAATCAGCTTTACAAGGACTTTTGAATGAGTGAATGACTCCTAGTGCCTTTTCCAAATCTTCCTAAAAACACAGCTCTCCTGCTCTGTATTCAGTGTGGTCCAGCCCAGAACAGGAAGCTCTTAGAAAATACTTTTTGAATGCATGAACAATAAGTGGCTCAATCAGCTGCTGACTTTTAGAGAATCTAAAGAGTCACTATAAGAGAGCAATACAAAAGTAGTTGACAGCATGTCCTGAAGTATGAAATATTAAAATCTGTGATACTCAAATTCATTGTATTTGCTTTCAAATGCACTTGAATCATACATCCCCCATGGATGTGGACCAGAATTCATCTGGTCAGAGAGTTGTTTCCCAAAGTGTAAGGAAGGAGGTTCATCAACTCTGTAAACCCCTTGGAGAACAATTGAGCAAATGAAGTCTGCCGTCTCATGAGATCCAAGTGGCCTAATGAAATCATGCATTTCCACAAAGGCTTAAATTATATTTAAAGATTATGTTCTTCATTAAGTAGCACCCTGCTGTGAGGACAACTGGTCGACCCAAAGATGGAAAACACAGCTGGTCACTGAGCAGTCCTGGTTTCTCTCTATGAAATGTAACTATACGGGAATGGCAAGCCCCTCTGGATAAATCTGGAAACTCTAAGGTGGCTTTTGGAGCCCAAGGCAGTTGCGTTAACGATACCAATAGTAGGCTAATTGAAAAGCTTTATTCTGCTTCCAAATTTTAGATTCAGAGGATGTTTCTCCACATGCATACAAGGTAATATTTTAGGATATGCCTTTTTAAGATGAAAAGAGTAGAAAGACTAGCTTCCTGTAATTCCCTCAAGTTAAAACTAAAATTTCCTAACCTTTGAAGATTCATTTCTTTTAGGCTGTCATCAAAATTACTTATGCCTTTAATTTGCTGAGCTGAATTTAGTGAGAAGGCTCCCAATTCACGTTGGGCTCCATTACTCACTCCTGTCACATCTCTCAGGAAGAATGAAAATCATCGTGCACAGAATGTGCATCAGTAACATCATTTTTTCAACATGTTTTTAGAAACACCTCACTGAGGTTCTTCAAAAAAATCTTTATTTTCTTGCTTAGTAAGAAAATTTATTATTCTGATGATGTTAGGCTAGTAAAGTATGAAGAAAAGATCATAGCACATTCTTGTAAGTAGAAAAGCGATTCCTCTCTCCTTTGTACATGATGAAGGCTTGAAGGCAGAGGCAAATTCAAGGGACCTGTGAAGAATCTTCTATTCAATAGTGAGAGTATTGGCACTGCCAGTCTCCTTCTGTCTCCATCAGTCTTTGAGAGGCAGGAAAATGGGAGAGAATTATTGATTTTCTCTTTGCACTTGATCCATTAGTGTCAACTTGACAGTTGAGGAATTTAGTCTTTAAATAATGCAGGATTTTATAAGATGAGAACTTTAGCCATTGTCACACCATTCAATTCCATGGAACAGTGAAAAGGGCAGATGTAAATATGGAAAGAAAAGTGCTTCCTTTAAAGTATTTATTTAGGCTGGGCACTGGTAGTTCAGGAGGCTGAAATCTGAGGATTGAGATTTAAAGCCAATCCTGGGCAGACAACCGTGAGAAACTTTTATCTGCAATTAACCAGCAGAAAGCTGCGAGTGAAGATATGGCTTGAGCCGAAGTTGTAGAGGTTCAATATTAGAAAAGAGGCTTGTCATGCAAGAAGTCATGACCATAAATAAAACCTGAAGAACTCAACTCCATAATCCCAACCACAACATGCACACAGATCATGTGAAAGCTGCTAAGGGATTAAATTAAAAATACACACATAGTTCCTGGTGAGGCATACAGCACACTGTTGGTCCTCAGTCCATTTGATCTCAATGCAAATCCCTGAATGAAGCAGTGGAACCTCACACATACACAGTTACCGCCTTAAAAACCAAGGGCAATCATATAACTTACAGAGATGAGATGTATGTATAAGATGCCTGTATGTATTCCACAGAGATTGAGCAAATTTTATATGCAAACACCCTTTGAGTAAACATGTGCGTCTCTTTAAGAATGTCCATGAAAATCATAAAGTGCTGCCTGATACAAGGTACAGGTAGCAAGAGTTTGCATGAAATCAGGTGGTAATTGACAGACAACTGAGATGTAACACAGACTGCCCTTTAGAGGCTAAACCTCAGTCATTCACTCAGAAAACATTTTTCAGGTGTGTTAAAAGATAGTTTAATAATACATGGCTTTTGCTGACCCACAGGAGACAGTCTCTCCCAGTAACTTTTTCGGATAAGTACTTGTTTTCTTGTTATCCTTCCCTAGGTTTCCCCTTGATTGGTGAAAATTAATTCAGGATTGGCAAAAGAGCAGTGTGCTAATGACTTTTTTTGCGGGGTGGGGGGTGGGGGAGAGGAGGTCATTTTTGGTCTGACAGGTAAACGAGTGTTAGGACTAAGGAGTGAATAGGTTTCTAGTTGGGCATCTTGAAACACCTGCATTAAAAAAAATGTCATGAATGCAGACTTAGCCCACGAATCCAAAGTCTTTGTACTTCAAGAAAGGACTGACTACTGCTTACTCTAGTAATGGAGAGGTATAGAGCAGTGCAGAAGGAACTACCAGGTGAAACAAAGTGTCCTGTTTTCTGTTAATTGAAGAAAGAGCAGGCTGAAACCATTCAGACACACAGGGCAAAATCAAGAGCTGATTTCATTCCTGTCTCTTTGCCACTTATACCCAATAGCGTCTGGGCATTTCTAAGAAGAGGGCTTCCCAGGCCTCCACATCTTGTGATCAGGTTGTCAGCATCCTCTGCTCCATTCGTCACCACAGCACAGAAAGGGTTATATTTGTCAACACAATGGATGAATGAGAAATGACTGTTTCCCCTATGTAGGAACTACAAAGTCAGTGTGGATAAAAACTTTTCCCAGGATGCTGTTCCAGCCACAGCCCAATAATTCCATTTGGATTGGTCCTAAATGAATGAGAAGAATCAGTTCCCACCCACTCCCTATGGTCATACGACCACAGTGAGAGATGATAAGTGTCCTTTTGTTTCACCGAACCTTTGCCTTAAAGCAACTTAAGAACATGTGAGGCTGCAAAATACCTGCGACACCATTTATTCCACTGTGAAAAGACTTGGTATAAGGTCTTGTAAAGACTGGACAAGATGGAAAGGACCAGTCTATGGGCTTAGAATGACTGCTTTCCAAGCTTGCTTAGGTGTACGAATTCCACAGACTTCCTACAGAATGTGACATTAGCATTTATAAAGACATTGGTGAACTGGATCCAAGTTACCCCTGATTGGAATGATGGGCCACTTTCACCAAGAGTCCAGGTCATTGTCTAGTTGAAGACCTGCAAGCTGCCTAAGTCTGCTCTGTTCTCTGGGTACCTGGTTATGAGATGATGGCAAAACTTAAGGTGAGAACTGAGGTACAGAAACTCAACTGCACAAGAAGACCTTACAAGTCCCCCTGTGAAGTCCTCTATGCACTTGGGGTACAATGATGAGAGGTGGAAGAACACTGTGGAAGGACAGAAATCTTGGATCAGAGCAAGAGCTGACATCAACACTGTGAGGCCAGATGGGCTCCATCTCTGTCAGATGAAGAGCAATCCACTGATAGCCACTCTTCCAGACACATAGCAAAATGGGAAGGCTTAACATCTTCAGCAGAGCTTCAGGATCTACAGCAGGTGGGAGCCCAAAAAGATAAGCAGCATCCTGGTGCTCTGTAATTTTGTTTTTACAGGGCTCATCTCAGAGGACCAAGACTCCCATTGACTGACATGTGCTCTCTCTCTCTCTCTCTCTCTCTGCTTTGATCTCTTTTCACTGTGTTCCTTTTGGAAGAACGATCTGGAAACAACCCTTTGGAAATGAAGGCAAGGGCAAGTCTCCATCTAGAGAAGAAAACATGGACTGGACAGGCAGGAGGTGTAAGGTCTTGTAACGACTGGACAAGATGGAAAGGACCAGACTGTGAAGACCCCAGGGAACTTAAAAGGAACATGTCTCACTTCAGGCTCACTCAGCTCAGTCCTGCTCCCAAGGTGGTGAGAGGGATGCTGGGAGGGCCATCCCAAGAGCCTCAGAGATGACTATGTGAGAGGAAGGTATGCAGTTGTGGGACAATGAGGCAAGGATATACAACTCTCTGGCCTCACTTTTACTTTAGAGGCTCAGCATACTGTGGAGGGCACCAGGCTTGAAACAGCCACTCTTGACTTGATTTCATCTTGTGCAAACATGTCTGAAACCAAACCTATTGGGAGTGACTTCCCAGGCAGTTGGAGTTCTCAGGGGGAAATGCCAGGAAAGACTCAGAGCTATTTACTTTGGGGCATTAGCAAAGTTAGCAACACTGGGATTGTTTCTACTCTGGATGCAAAATAATTGCTATGATTGAAATGGAAATGAAAACCATGTGCATTTGATGATTAGGAGATGAAAGACGAAACAATTAACTGGAAGGTTAATAACGTGCAAAATACAGGGTTTTTTTTTTCCTCCTTCCTTGACAAAAAAAAAAAAGTCATAAAAGGAAGTGTCCTTGAAAAAGTTTGGTGTTTTGCAATCCTCCTCTAGAAAAAGCTTCAAATAGCCAAAGGCCAGAGCAATTCTAAAAGGAATGCCTAGAAGGAGTTCAACTCGGGTTAGAGCCAGAGTCCAGGTTGTCCCCAAGGCCTGCACTGGGGAAACTTGCTCTTCTCTTTGTATTACCTGGACCGGGATGACAGGCATACAACAAAGTTTTCTTCTGGCTCAGAGAATCCCCAGTATTGCTAAGTGATTCTGCAAGTACCTTTGCAAGCACCTCCACTGATCAGTGGAGGAAGTTCAGGGACTGCCTTTTCTCCTCCAAAAAGAAAAGGACCTGGCAGGCCTAAATTACAAAGTTGGGGAGAATAACTTTTTTTTCTTCTTGGTTGACATCCTCACTAGGTGACCAAGCATATCTAGTGTCCTGACCAGAGGGGAAGAGAGTAATGCAGTGATATGGTTGAGGATGTCTAGTTCGGTGGGCCATCTTCCCGCCACAGAACCCCATAATAGTCTCTCAACAACCTCTGACCCTTCAACATCATTTTCCACTTTCCTGGGCCATCATACCACGAGGCTGTCCCTTAGCTTCTTTTGCTCAAGGCCAGTGCTCTACCACATGAGCCACAGCTCCACTTCCAAGTTTTTGGTGGTTATGTGAAGATAAGAGTCTCTGTTCACAGACTCTTGAACTTCAAATCATGATCCTCAGATCTTGGCCTCCTGACTTAGCTAAGATGATAGATGTGAGCCACCACACCCAGCTGAGACCATATAACGATCCCCCAGACCCAGGAAGATGCTAGCTACATTCTAGTACCACAATAGCTGAGGGCATGGTCATGAGAAAAACTCAAAGCCACATGGTCTCTGAGGTTGGTCCACATCTTTCAAGTGGTGTGATTTTTCAAAGAAGCAACCGAGTCCCCAAGTCTGTTCTTTCATCTATGTGCTGGCCTGTGGAAGTGTTCCCACCTCCTCCACAGCAGTCCTAGCACTTCAGTGAACCCTGACAATCCCCCCCCCCTCATCCCAGGATTTTCTGAGGGTAACTCCTTGGTTTTTGTCAGTGTTTATTTCAGAAATGGTAGAGTACACAAACCCATTACAGGAGACAAGATAGTCTACTAAGTGTCCTGTGAACTTTCTGGCCCCTTCTAGAGCCCTTGCTATTCCATGGGATGCAGTAGAAAGCAAACTTTCCTCATTACCACAGCTACCTAGAAGCAGCAGAGTGATCAGGCCACACACAGACAGGGAGGAGCCAGGGAATCAGAGTAACTGAGCTGTTATCCCTGGGTACTCCTAGCTCTGAAGTTCACCCAATGTCAGACTTCTAGTTAATGAGTGAATATATTTCCTTCTACTTAAAGAGAATTAATGATGTCTTTCCATAAAGCCTGTGCAATGACAAATGCATCAATTAGGATTTGGACAGAAGAAAAATATAAAATATGAAAGAAAGAATAAGACCCAATGCCCATACTAAGTAAATAAGCAAATAAACAAGTTGCTGAAGCTAACCCAGACCTGCAGTGGCACCAGGTATGGATGGGTTGCAGGCATGAAGGAAATGTTCCTGCAGTGCTACCTTTTGGATGCTGTATTTGGATAGAGAAATTGCCGTTTTACTTGTCACCCACACAGAACTCAAGTTCCACAAGGGAGAGGATGTTAGTTTGTTTTGTTGGATGAAGTAGATGGAGTTTTTAAATTGTAAATCAAAACAGACATTGCGACTTTTTTAAAAAAACAAATATGCATTTCTCTGGATAATCTTAAAAACTATTGAAAATAGAAGATACTTGGCACCAGTGACTTATGCCTATACTCCTAGCTATTCCAGAGGCTGAGATCTGAGAATCATGGTTCAAAGACATCCTGGGCAGAAAAGTCTCTGAGACACTTGTCTCCAATAAACTACTCAAAAAAGCAAGCAAGCAAGCAACAATAAATTACTCAAAAAAGCAAGCAAGTAAGCAAGCAAGCAAAAGAGAAAGAAAGAAAGGAAGGAAGGAATTAAGGAAGGAAGGAAAGAATGAATTAAGGAAGGAAGGAAAGCAAGCAAGCAAGCAAGCAAGCAAGAAAGAAAGAAAGAAAGAGGGAAGGAAAAGCCAAAGTGGAGCTGTGGCTCAAGTGGTAGAGTACTAAGCCTTGAGCAAAAAGCAGCTCAGGGTAGCAGGCCCAGGACTGGCACCAAAAAAAAAAAAAAAAAGATAGAAGTTGACCCACAGATCACCATGTTGGGATTATTTATGCATCTCTACTTAGCTCTGAAAGGATTTCATCATGTCTTGGCCAAACACTTGGTACTTACCAAAAGGAAAAGTCTGAGACCTGCTCACAAACTAACCCAGTTAGTCTTGGGGCCCAACTACCTATTGGTAGCTGCCTTTCTACTGCTGGCTCTGTGTAGTTCACCTTCTGCAGATTCTCTAGAGAGAGTTAACTCACTCCACCCTACGTTTCTGCTTTGATTGTATGTACATACCAACAGCTGCATTTTCTGGACATTAAGAAATCAGGCTGTGAGTACACCATGAGCAACACTGTGGTGACATATGCACAAAGATCCTTTCTCTTTTAGAAAGCCAGCTAAGAAGAACACAGTAGGAAATGCCATCACAGGTTCTCTTGCTTTCACTGCTACGGAACTGGGAAGCAGAGGGGCCAAGTAGTCACAGTGGAATCTGACCCACAGTGAGAACTTGGGTCTCCAATTCAAGTCTTCATCATAATGCACACTATTAGCCAAAGCAAGGTAGGACGATGAATCAAAACATTCCAATGGCCACCCTCTCTTTAGAGGTGGTACACTCAATGATAGTGGTTGATTTGACTTCCTAACTCCACAGGTGGCCAGAGACAGAACTAGGGGTGTGGAAATCATCAAGACTTTGTAGATGTGAAAAATCTGGAGTGGCATATGTTGTTGGCATCCTCTTAACCCCAACAGCATCTGGATGAGTGGAGAACAAACAGAAAACCATATCCCAGTTCTGAGCCCGTTCTCCCCAGAGGGATGTGCTAAATGAGAATGCTGCCTAAACTGACAATTAGCCCAAGCGTAATGAGGGTTCACAGTCACAGAGGGGTGCTGAGGAAGGCAAACACAGACAGAGTAGGCCAAAGAGAGCCTTCCATCTTCAGATGTAAGAGTCACAGCCATCCGTGAGAGGCCTACCAGACTTTGTTTCTGAGAGTGATTGTTTCTCCAGGGAGACTTAAGAAGGAGGAAGAGCCACAAAGTTTCCTTGACTTGCTCTTTTGGATGGTGAGTATTTGTGCATTGTTTGGCCCCTAAGGGGACAATTCAGTGATCTGAGCACAAGTTCAGTAAGATATAGTTCGATTACACAACTAGGGAAGATATTTATAGTCTTTTAATGCCCCCATTTCTTTATTTGGAAGATGAGTGGAAAAGACTCTACTTCAGACTTTTGTGAAGACTAAAAACATAATCAAAATGTCTAGCACACAGATGTTCAACAAATATAAAGGAAATTATAATAACAAGGATAACAGGAAATAGATAAACTTTCAGCCACTTAGCTATCTGAGTGTCTAGGATGTGCGTGTTTTCTACTCAGCAGTGTGGAGCTGCATCAGGAGATTCTTCAACAGCATATATATAATATATAAAATATATAATAATATATGCATGCATATATATGTGTATGTATGTATAAATATATACATGTATATATACACATATATCCATTATCCAATCATCTATACACATCTATACATATATATACTTATATGTATATATGTGTGTATGTATATATACATATATATCTCCCTTATACAATAATATATATACATATATATTGTATCCCTATAATATTCTATTATATAGTATGTTCCTTGGGTCTATTCCATTAATTAGTATATCCATTAGTTCTACATGAAATAATTTACTCATTGAGATTTCAGCCAAGCAAAGATAATGTAGTAAAACACGACTCAGTGTTCTAGTCAGCCTGTCAGCTCACTTACTGTATAGTATATTCATGTGGAAGTTATGTGTTGTTAAACTCTTAACTGTCTAGTTCACTTTGGAAGTTGTTATCTTATGTTTGGGCGCTTTATACGGTGTTTAGTTCTAAGTATTATGTAGGGTGGAGTTCTGTTCTCATTCAGGTGGCATGAGTTAAGAATGGTCACTGTGGAGGGCTGGGATGTAGCTCAGTGGCAAAGCGCTTGCCTAGCAAGCGCAATATCCTGGGTTCGATCCCCAGTACCAAAAAAGAAAAGACAAAAAAAAAAAAAAGAATGGTCACTGTGGAATTCTTTTTTCAGCTCTCTTCCCAGTAATGTTCCATGCCATGCTGGATGGGGTGTGGGGAAAGAAAGAATTGTATAAGGAAAAGTTTTGAGAACTTCCCTATGCCTACTAACTTATGAAAGTTAAATCTACTCAATTTGTAAAACCTGGCATATCACAAACCTGTGTATCACATGACACCTTGGGTGCCTCCTTAGCAGGTTAATAGATGTTAAACCGTTAATGTTCTAGTTCACTTTGGAAGCTGGTATCTTGAATGATCCACGTGGCAAACCTAAAGTCTTCCCAACCATCTGGGAACCCAGAAGGGAAAGTCCATGGCCTGTGTTGTGGTAAATAGTGGAGCAAGCTTGTGGGCATATTCACCATCTCCATTTGAGAGATGCTCTGCACGCTTCCAAAACCACCTCAGATGTCCTATCATAAGATCTTCTTGTTCCTCTTTCCACAGATTTATAAACTGAATCTCAGAGAGGGAAACCAATTTGCCTAGGATCACACATCTGGCAAGAGAAAGTGGCAGGACCCAAATTCTGCTTCCTAAACCTTCCCAGTTCCTCTGTCCCTGCTACCTTGGATCATAACTGTGTTAGAAGATGCCATCACTTTAGTTCAGTGCTAGCTGAGCCAAGTTCAGGGAGCAAGAATTCAGCCATAGAAATAAATAGCAACTCAAATAAAAACAATGGCCCACCCAGGGCTCATTTCACAACAGCTACATACAGGTGTGGTAGCCCCAATAACTTCATGAGGCCAGATATCTCCTGACTTTCCATGAGGAACACTGACCAGAGAACTGAGGGGGAGGAGGGAGGTGGTTATTGAACAGGACTCAACTCTGACTCTCACTAAATAGTCCTTTCTCTCAGCATCAACTAGAAAATCTCTCCTTTCATACCAGTGTATTACTTGTAAGATCCCTCAGCTATATCTGGAAGAGACAAAATGATTTTTACCAGAGCAGGTCAACACACCTTAAAATAGAAATATAATATGAAGTAATTACAAGTGAAATCCCTTGAATTTTGAAGAGGCTCAGAGGCAGTGTCTTCTTTGTCTCCGGAGACAAGTCAGTGCTGCTGGCCCTCGGGAAGCTTATGTCACAGGATGGGGATTTCAGGTGAAAGACACCCAGCACATTTTCTTTGATGCAGATGATTGATAATCTTAGTTGAAAGTAAACCATAGGTTTTCCTCAGAAAGAGCGGATGGCTAGACGAATGGCAGGATGTAGTCTTTCTAAAGAAAGTGCTTCCTTGGGTGACAGGTTTGCTGTGTTGTAGATTATAGGAATTGTGAGATTGTACATGGCTTTGAAGGTATGAGCCTGATAGTTCATACCTGTAATCCTAGCTACATAGGAAGCTGAAATGGGAGGATCTAGGTTCACAGACAGCTCAGGCAGAAAAGTACATGAGGTTTTTATCTCCAATTAACCAGCAAAAGGTTACAAGTGAAGGTATGACTCAAGTGGAAGAGCTCCAGTCTTGGGTAAAAAAAAATTAAGTGAGTCTGAGACCTTGAGTTCAAGTTTCAGTACACACACACACACGCACACACACACACACACACGCACACGCACACGCACACACGCACGCACGGTGTTTTAATGCCGCTGGGAGAATTAGGATCTGCGACTATTCATAAGCTACACAGATTTTTGAATACTTTCTAAGAAAAGGATTAGACTATAAAGGAAGGCCAAACGTCATTAGAGTAAGTGATAAGATGCTGCTAAGAAAGAGGAGAGAAGACACCAAAAGATCCAGGAGGAAAAAGACAGTCGCTATTACAGCACACCGTTACCTGTAGCAGTCATAACAGGATGACATTAGATCACTTAGCACAGATCCTAGAGCATAGTTGCCACTCAATACAAAACACGAATGCACGCAACGATAAGTCTTCATGACCAAAGACTATCAGGTCATGGCCTGGAGATAGCACACTGTGACACAGATGACAACTTCCTGTGGAATCTGAGCGCCTCTCTCAGAGGTCCTCCCTGGGGCTGCCATGCCCTCAATGTCTTGGAGTCCAGTGCTTTTTTCCTTATCATGTACACGTATTATTTGCATTGTCTGTTCACTAAAGGTATAATTTTGAATGTATGTGCTCCTCCCAAATCCCTAATGCCCATTGGATAGTATTACCCATTTTTTAGATCTTTTTTCCTGTCCTCACTAAGAGAAGTATGTAAAAGTAGATATGCCTTAGTCCCTTTTCCCTTCCTTTCTTTCTGCCAGTTGAGGAGCATGTGTTTACCCTCTCCTGCCATGTGAGGAGACAGAAAGAGGCACCATCTTGAAAGCTGAATGAGCCTTGACCAAACACCAAATCTGCTAGTGCTTTGATCTTAGAATTCCCAGTCTTTAGAACTGTGAGAAATAAAGCCCTATTATTTATAAACTGCCCAGGCTGGGGTAATTTGTTAGAGGAGCAAGGAACTGATTAAGACAGACCTTCAGTTGTACATGTTTTCCTTATCACTTATTTATTTTGGCCATGCTGTTTGGGAATTAACAACAATACCTCTTTTGTACTTTAAAAAATTTCATAGTTGTGCTGGTAGCTTTAGTGTGGTCTTGTTTGTAAGCATTTGGGTAAATGCCCAAAAGTGGGATTGCTGGGTCATAGGGGAGTTCTATGTGAAGT
>NW_012267461.1:531512-575494 GCF_000151885.1 Dipodomys ordii
TTCAGAGAAGTTTCTCTTTAAGTCTTTCGCCCACTTATTTATTGGGCAGTTGTTTCTTTGGGGATTTGTTGTTGGGGGGTTTAATTTTTTGAGTTCCAATTGCCACAGCAATTCTCCTCTGGTTTTATTGACTTATTTCTTAATGATGACTGGCTCATATTGCTAGCTTCACGTCCGCATGAGGTGACGCAGGCACAGGAAACTTAAGTAATTAGCTGTAGATTACTCAGCTAGGAGAGGCAGAACAAGGACTTGAACCAGTCAATGGAGCTCCAGAGACCCTGTTTTCCATGGTAAATGTAATATTACTTTCTGGATCTGATAATCCCAACAGTTCAATTATTATGGCCTACATGGTAAAAATGAAGATGCTGCAATCCAGAGTCAAGCATGATCAAAGTCTACTTCTATACACGGAGTAGAACACCAATCATAATGAAGGCTGGTTAATTTCTTTTTCTTTTCTTGGGGGGAGAGGAGTTTCCAGTCGTGGGGCCTGAACTCTGGGCTTGGGCGCTGTCCCTCAGCTCTTCAGCTCAAGGCTAGCGCTCTACCACTTGAGCCACAGCATCACTTCTGGCTTTTTTCTTTTTTGCTTATGTGGTGCTGAGGAATCGAACCCAGGGCCTCATGCATGCAAGGCAAGCGCTCTACCACTGAGCCACCTTCCTAGCCCGGCTGATTGATTTCTAAGCCCATGTGCTTTTAACAATACACCGGGGGCATTTTGTATAATGACATCTATCTTTCTTCCAGATTTGATGGAAGATGAGTCATTATTTTCTATTCTAAGCATCCTGTGCATACTACTGAATATCAAACTATAATTTTTCTCCATGAAGTATCTCTCTGGTCTTTTCTCTAATATGGAAATTAGATTCTCTGATGGGCAGAGCTCACTGAAATCATCCCCACTCAACACCTCTTGATCTTTCTGCTCAGTGCCTGGACTGTATTAAGTCCTTGGGAAGTGCAAAGACTAGAAATAGCCCTATCTGCGAGGTATCCACAGCCCTTACTGGAAACATACACTTCATACATGGAGACAAAAACTTGGGCAAGAGGAGGAACCTGAAGACCCCAATTCTAGTTGGTAGTAGTGCTATTATTATGAGCAGGCAATACCCCACCAGAAAAGCAAAAGCCTGTGCTAACAGTGACCAGACACTTAGAAAGGGAGACTGCCGGCCATAGGTCCATTCTGAGCACAGAGCTCTAATAAATGTAGTTTGTTAAACCTTACAATGCCTGCAGACTCACAGAACCCCTCCTTTCCATTTCTACTCCCCTCATCCAGTCTCTTCTCTCTTTTCCTCTTCCAGGCTAAGGCCAATGGAAACAGCAAGAACACACTGCTACCTTCATTACCTCACTATCCTTTCTAGTGCATTGCTTCCAACTCTAGCTCTCAAACCCATTTTCCTCCTAATTATAATTGTCTGACTGCACAGAACGATTGCTACATGTCATTTTAAAGTCTTTGTAAAAGGAGAGTAAATCATTTTTGCTATTCGTCTTTAACTGATCAGACCTTGTCTACTTCCAAAAGAGTTTGAAGGGGCTTACAATAAGACACACCAAATCAAGAACCCAGAGAGTAGACTCAGGAAAGAAACACTAGGGAGGGGAGTAGGTGCAGGTACAATCAGAGCCTGAGGATGGTGACAATTATGGAACATTTCATATAGCACTTAGTTTTACAGGTATCCCAATAATGATCCTTCAGTCTTATTCTAGCTATAGGCTCACTATATATTCTAGCTATAGGCTCTTTTTTTGGAGGATGGGGCATTACTAGGGTTTGAACTCAGGGTCTTGCTCTTGCTTAGCTTACTTATTCAGCTAGCTGGTGTTCTACTACTTGAACCATGCCTCTACCCTAGCTTTTTGCTGGTTATATTGACTTTGCCAAGACTTTTTTGCCTGGGCTAGCTTTGAACTGCAGTCTAGCTTTGAATTGCAGTCCTTTAGATCTCAGCCTTTTTTTTTTTTTTTCGGTTGTGGGGCTTGAACTCTGGGCCTGGGTGCTGTCCCTCAGTTCTTCAGCTCAAGGCGAGCATCTACCACTTGAGCTACAATGCCACTTCCGGTTTTCTAGTGGTTCTTATTGGAGATAAGAGTCTCACAGACTTTCCTGCCCGGGCTGGCTTTGAACTGTGATCCTCAGATCTCAGCCTCCTGAGTAGCTAGGATTACAGGCAGGAGCCACACGCACCTGGCTTAGATCTCAGCTTTTTGAGTAGCTGGGATGACAGGCAAGAGTTTTCAGGGCTAGCCCAGCAGTGTATAAACTCTTAACCCACTATGTGAAAAATAAGAATGCCTCTGCATGCTAGCTTTAGTTCCCTGGACCTGCGACAGCTGCTTATGACTTCGCACAAAGCTGACTTGCTGTTGGGCAGGGTTCCACATCCCTCACCTGCCCCGTGGGTAAGAGTCCACGGCATGTCCACATTCGTATCAGGTTGTGTCTGACATTCTTCTCAGAGCTTCTGAAAGCCTTATTTTTAGCAACCCAGCCATCTGGCCACACAGTCCAGAATGATGACATCTCTTTCCACCGATTTTCATTTGGACAGGCCCGACTTCAATTAAAAGATGTCAATATATCCCCAGAAAAGACAAATTCCCTTCTTTCACTCCAAAACCCAGAGAAGTGACAGTTTTTTCTTTTTCAGAAACTCCTTTGGTATCCTGGAACGAAGGCCTGGAGGCAGGTTATTGAAATGATTAATCTCCACCTGTCCTCGCCTCCTCCTCTTTCTGCCAGAGGACGACGGGACATGGACAGTCTGCCGAGAGGCAGAGGCGGCTGCAGAGCAGCAGAGGCGGCCAGGGTTGGGAACCCGAGCAGTAAACTTGACAGCAGTGCTTCTCTGCACCAAACACCCTGGGAAAAATCAACACTTGGGCAGCCCTGCTGCCATCTGTGGCGTTTCTACAGTAGACAGGTTATTAATAGAAACTTGTTTGCGCAAAGCCAATATTTACCTGTCGGGGTTGTCAAAATTTACAATTCATCTGTGCCATTAGCCTGCTGTTTCTCTGTCAATAATGGAAATTTCCATCTCCAGGAAGGAAGGCTGGGGGCAGCTAGAAGGACTCTGCTCCCCTCCCACATGTGAGAGGATGGATGGGATGGATGGCTACAGGCTAATTGTATCTGGCATGCAAGTGACCATGGGCACTCCCACTATGCTGTGAAGATGGAAGGTTGTCGGGATGCACAGAGTTCTTACCATCAATTCTTTGTGGTTGAATCTTCAAAGCCACCCTTGTTAAAACCAGAATGGCATTTTCTACAACCAAGTCTGTTTGGGTTTCCCTGAGAACTGTATGTATGGTAGAGAGCAGGGGCTGGGTGGTGCTTTATAAAAACACCCCTTTCTCTAAACCCAGAAGGGTTGTCCATTTCTCACTACAAACAGTCATCTGGTTTACCTCTCTGGTGATCCTCATGAGTGGATTTTTTTCTGTATGCCCTTCAAAGCAGGTACACAGTCCTAGCCTCTCCTTACCTTCTTCTGTCTTCTGACTCACTGATGTAATCTCTTCAAATAACTTTCAATTTCATCTAATATTTATGATTCCCATTTTCTACCTCCCAGCTCATCTCATTCAGCTTTCCTGTCTGGCCTCTCTAGCATTGCCCAAGATAATTCCTACATCTGATATATTCAAAGCCTTATTCATAAGCTGGACTTGTCGTCTCTCCTTATCCTGGTTTGTTCTTCACCTTTATTCTCTATCTCCTTTGCAAGTATAGGGTGAGCATCTCTTGCCGGCAATGTCTGAATTACTTGGAATTCATAATAATTGCATATACATTTTGAGATATGGGAACAGCACCTGCCTAAGTATAAACACAAAAGCTATTTACATTTTATATATAACTTTTTTTTTTTGCTGGTCCTGGGGTTTGAACTCAGGGGACTGAGTTCACTGTTCCTGGGCCTCTTCGTGCTCAAGGCTAGCACTCTACCATTTGAGCCACAGCTCCACTTTCAGCCTTTTCTGAGTAGGACTTTTCTCGCTGGGTTGGCTTCGACCATGATCCTCAGATTTCAGAGACTCCTCAGTAGCTAGCATTATATGTATGAGCCACCCACACCCACTATACACAGGAGGTAATTTTATAAGATATTTCAGCGCATCTGCATTCTGGCTGTGGCCTGTCACATGAAGTCAGGAGTGGAATTCTTTTGCATGTCCCATCATGCTGCCACTCCATTTTTTTTAATATTGGAGCATTTGCATTTGCTAGCTTTAGGTTAAATATAACCAAAATCCATCTAGGAAACATCCTCAATTTTTTTTAATGCTACAATACAACCTCAAGTGCATTCAGAAAACTGCCTGAATCTGTGGATTCCCCATTTTAAGCACCTGTTGAGCTCCTTCTCAGTTTTGGCCATGACCTTGATTCAGGCCATTATCGTTTTCTGTTTGCATCAGGCAACAGTCTCCTAAATTGGTCTCTCTTCAGTGATTTTAATCCATTCCATCTCAAAAGCTGTCTAGAGTACAAATTTGATCATGTCTCTCCAAGGCTTAAAATATTTCATAGTCCTCAATGACCTTGAGTCAAAGCCTGAATATTCTGTAGCACTTTCTATAAGGTCTTTCCCAAGCCAATGCTCAGCTCTGTGCCTCCCTCACACTTAAACAAGTGACCTGGAAGTGTCTGCCTTTCCTCTGGATTTCACAAGCAAGGACACTGTGCCCTATCTGCCTGGAAGGTTCCGAACCTCCCTCCTTCCCTGGGGACTCTTCTCATGACCTACTCTACCTTCAAGATCTAACTAAATTATAGGGTGAAGGTCAAATAAATGATCATAGTGAAGGTCAAAATACAGAAGAGAAGCAAGCACTTCACTCTACAAACCACAATCAAGTGAGACACTGAATTTTGTGACTTGTCCCTAATAGCTACTACAGGTCCTAGCATGCAGTAGATGCTCAGTAGAGACTAGATAAAAAGTGTAACTAGAATCAATAGGTACTTTATTTTGTATGAAACACTCAGAGCAATATATAAATTCTATAGAAGACACACACTTTGTCCTTTAATCATAGACGGAAGATTCTTTCCTAGTCCCCAAGTGGAAGGTAAAAGGGATCCTAAGGCTAGGCAAGACCCAAATTCACATAACTATGAACTGAAGAAACCAGACTCCAACAGCTATTCCAGCAGCGATATTCTGGTTCAAGGAGAAAACTTAATATCTGGTTAGTATCTCAGCCATGTACCAATTGATACATATTACCAATTTATTCTTACAAAGGTTCTAAAGGTAAATCATTTTATCTCTCTTTACTAAAGTTCAAAAATAAGGGAGAAAGGGGGAATCCGGTTGTGCAGATCTGCACAGTTCACCTCTAAGAACAGAACTTCCTCCCTAAGAAAATCTTCATCATTTGCTGACCACAGTGTTGTGGGAATGGTTGAATCAGTTTCAATGATCTCATTTTCCCTCAGAGTAGTTCTACAGGGTTATATTTCCCATGAGAAAGGAAACAGACTTGCACCCAGTTCTTGTGGACACCCAAACTCACACTATAAGATTAAGACAGAAATGTACATCTGCTGATTCAAACATATCGCTGCGGGTGTGGGGAGATCTAGGACATGTTTGCTATATGAATAGTGTTATTCACTCTACAACACTCTCATGATATTTTCCTTTTCTTTATCTGTCAGGATAGAGATCTATCACAGAGCATGCAGACCTAATCTCACTGGGCTGGGTCTCTTAGGCATCCCTTTTCCTGGTGCCTTGCATGCATGTGGAGTGTGGGAAACCCTTGTTAGTTTCCAAGGAGGCTTACACAGAGCTGGAACTATGGGAGAGAGCTTGCCTTCCTTCTTCATCTACTTCCATTGGTGAAAGCCCCGTTGCATCCTCTCTTGGTGGCAGACATGGTAGACTATATTTTCTTGGCCAGTGTTCACAGGATCCAACACTAGCTCCCCAACCTGGTCTGGAACCTGGTGCCTCTCTCTTGTGGGGCTGTACTGGGAGGAGGCTTATCTGCCCTCTAGCACAGCCCTCTCATCGCCCAATTGTGATACCCCCAAAATATCAATCAACTGATACTGACAAATTCCTCACCCCAAGAAAACCCTTCTCTCCTTTGAGACCTACTAGTCTAGCTCCATGTCCATCACATAGAAATTAAACTCCTTTCCAAAGCAAATGGTCCAAAATCCCCCTCATTAAGCTGGATCTACTTCTCAGATTCAGATAATGGCACCTTTGGTCAGAGTTCTCTTTCTTTGTTTTCCTCCATGTCTCTTTTATACCCCTCAACCCACCTATCTGACCACAAAGACACAGTAAAGAAGGGACAGAGGACCATGCAAAATGCAACATCAGTGCGGCGGGTACGGACAAGGGAGATGCCAGTTTCTGACTGGCATGCTCATTACTAAGCAGTCTGAGACAGTGGGGCTGTTTCCTAGAGTCCCTAAGAAACCCAGCAGCCCACAGGCAACATTTTCTGTAACCATCCCATCTTTACTACAGAAGTTGAGAAGAGTTTAAAAGTCAGTTTTCTTCCCCATTCCCTCCAGCAGTTCACTCTTCACAGTGGGTGAATGGTCAAAGGGTCATTTACTGCAGAGCGGTGGATTCCTCTCATTTCCTCCTTTGCCTCCAGCCATTCCTACCTCTGCTGCTGTTGTCTGGGTTGAGCCCCAAAGGATTCTTGAGCAGGTCTGTGCTTCACAGCTCCAAGCAATTTATCTTTCTTCTCTACTTTTGTCCTTCCTAAGGCGCAGATAACACCTCTATACCCAAGGTAGGCTAAGGGTGGACTTTTTAATAGGAACACCGCTCTCCACGCAGACATCCTCATTTAGGTATTTCTCAAATGTTCACTGTTCACAGGACACTATGCCATAGGGGCATGAGATCCAGTGGATCCCCACTTAGTGGGACTGGGCTAGAGTCAATCCTTTTCTTTATTTTTTGGCAGTCATGGGGCTTGAACTCAGGGCCTGGGCACTGCCCCTGAGCTTTTTTGCCCAAAGCTAGCACTCTACCACTTCGAGCCACAGTACCACTTCTGGTTTTCCATAGAGATAAAAGTCTCATGGACTTTCCTGCCCAGGTTGGCGTCCAACTGGGTTCCTCAGATCTCAGCCTCCTGAGTAGCTAGGTTACAGGTGTGAGCCACCAGCACCTGGCTAGAATCAAATTTGATGAGCTCCATGAAGTTGCTTATGATGGTAGATTTAAGGGAAATGACAAGAAGGCGTGCCTATACAACTGCTCCTCAGAGAATAAATGGTATTTCCATCCAACCAGCTTCTCAAGCCAACGACCTGGTGACCAATCACAAGTCTCCATCTACAACGGCACCCTGCTATACTCACCGCATCAGTGAGACCTTCTGACACATACCTCAGGATTACTACTTTCCATCTCTCTTCAGTACAACCAAGTGGTCCAGGCCACTATCATCTACCTACTGTTTGGACAAATACATCTGTCTCCAAACTGGTCCCTTTCTTCTACACCCCATCGGTTTCAGTCTATTTTATAATCAGAAATGGAAGTCAGCTTAAAAAGGAATTCAGACCAGCACATAACAAGGATTCAACAGCTTCTTAATTGTGCTAGATCAGCTCTCTGTAAGAGTGTGATGCTATGGTTTAGATGTTAAAAAGTCTTCTGCAATGTCTGTTTGTAAGTTTGGTCCCTAGGATAAAAGTGTTGGAAAATGCCATGGGCTTGTAAGAGTTGGGGCCAACTGCACAGTGACTCAAGACTATAATCTTACATATTTGGGAGGCTGACTGGAAATCATAGCTTGAGATCAGCCAAGAAAGGTCACTGACACTACATCTTAACCAATGGCCAGGAATGGTGTTATATACTTATCATCCCAAGTTATGGTGGGAAGCACAAGGGCTGGGTAGAGAGATGAATGCCTCTAATCTCAGTGACAAAGGGAGGCACATAGGAGGATCATGGTCTAGGCCTGCCTAGGCATAAAGTAAGACCCTGCCTCGAAAATAACCAACACATAAAAGGATGGGTGGGGTGGTAGAGCTGTTGCTTAGCAAGCAAGACACACTGAGTTCAAACTCCATTACCACCAAAACAAAACAACCAACAGACAGCCTTATGAGGAGGTCCTTGGTTCATTACAGGAGTCTATTAGAAGGATCATGTGAACCCCTCCATCCTTTCTCTGTTCCATCCATCCCACTACAATGTCCCATGACTTTTTGCCGTCAACAGTTCCCAAATAATTTTGGACAACAATTTTGGACTCTGAACTTCTGACATGGTGAGCTAAGTCTTTATATAAAATTGTGAGCCTTGGGTATTAAGTTGCAGTAATGCCAAGCTAGCTAACACATTGCATGCTTAGTGACCGCATCTTCCATTGCCTCTTTTACCACTTTCTACTGTCTCACTCTGCTCCACCCAATATGGTCTTGAAGGCAGCTTCTGACCAAGCCAAGCTCCTTCCTGTCTTCCTCCTCCTCCTCTACTTCTACTCATAATGCACTCTCACAGCTACTTCTTTCCACTGTAGGACCGCAGCCTACATCAGTGGTTCTCAAATGGCATAGGTACCAGCAATCTCCTGGAGGGCTCGTTAAGTAGAATGCTGGTTCTCCACACAGGGTCTCTGACGAGTCAGAGCCTGAAGCAGTCTGGATGGGGTCTGAGAGTACATTTCTACCAAGTACTCAGGGGATGCTGGAGGTGGTGGTCTGGGGACCACAGATTCTTCTGATCCTACTATCTGGAATGAGGCCTATCCTAGAAGATTCTGCATGTAACCCTTTTCATTGATTCTAGTACCTTTTTTTTGGGGGGGGGTCTGGTCGTGGGGCCTGAACTCTGGGCCTGGGTGCTGTCCCTCAGCTCTTCAGCTCAAGGCTAATGCTCTACCACTTGAGCCACAGCGCCACTTCCGGCTTTTTTCTTTTTGCTTATGTGGTGCTGAGGAATCGAACCCAGGGCCTCAGGCATGCAAGGCAAGCGCTCTACCACTGAGCCACCTTCCCAGCCCCATTATTCTAGTACTTAGTCACAAGGATCTGTTTACTTTGTTCTTCTTTTCCATATCTTCCCTGCTAGAACATAAATTCCATGAGGGGAAAACCATGTATCTGGTTCAAAATCATGCCCCTAGCGATTGATAACAGAAGCTGGTACATAATAGCTATTCAATGAATCTGAATTCATTGAAAGGCCAGAGGATGAAACTGAACAGAGCTAAAAAAAAATCTATATAGGAATCCAGAAATGCATTAGAGAAGGAGCTGGCTGGGGACCAGGTCTGTCACCAGCAGGATGTCCTCAGATGGTTGGGGGTCAGTGACTGATGAGCAAGGCTTTCAGACTGGCAGAGCAGAGACATACAGATGTCTTCTCTCCTGGGGGCTGCCATTTGGCTCAGTGTGGAACACAAGTCCTATGAAGAAGTTCCAGAGGGTCCAAGGATTTGAAAGGAAATCTGTCAAAGAGGCCATTAGAAGTTCTTTAATTAAATTTTCTACTGACTGACCTCTTAGCAATCTCCCCTGTACCCTGGAGGGCAAACACAGCACCTGGCCATGGGGGGGCAGTAATAGAGAGATAGAGAGACAGAGAGACAGAGACAGACAGAGACAGAGACAGAGAGAGAGCCCATGAAGTCAGCAATGGTGACATTTTAATGAATGCCATGAAGAGTAGACCAGGATGGGAGCAGAGCAGTGACAGATGATGCTAATGAATCTTCCCCAGCTGTGTAGGTTTATGTGATTAATGCCCAGCACGGAGCAAATGCCTGATTAATAAGCCAGCACCTCCATGTCACCACTGTAACCTTCCGAGACAGCCAGGCAAAAGGGTTCTTGCCAAAGGGACTGGGGGCTCTTGCAGGCAAGGTTCAAAGGAACAGAAATCACTCTGACTCTGTTACAGAATGAATGAGGGGGAGGTGGAAATTGTAATAATGCCTAAAAGAAACTCATTGCATTCTTCTCCATCCCATAAAACCTCTGCAAGAGGAATTCTGCTCTGTGTCAAAAAGTGGAGACAGAGGACATAGGAGGACTGGGGTGTTTTCTGGTCTTTGAGAAGACAGAACTCTTTGTGGACCATACAGGCATTTCTTAGGGGACCCGCAGGAAGAGAACACCTCTGAAGACACCTTGGTATCATGAATCTGATATAACTATATTATCTTAATATAATGAACCAAAGATGGACAATACAACTCTGTCTATATCCAGCAGGGTACCACACAAAGTACTCCTAATGTCCACAAGACTCAAACACTGCAAAACTTATTTCTTAACACTGTTAAACTTATTTCTTACCCAAGTATGTTAAATTATTTTTTAACTTAATTTTGTTGTCAAGGTGATGTACAGAGGGGTTACAGTTGCATTCGTAAGGTACTGAGTACATTTCTTGTCGACCAATGTTAAATTAGATGATTAAATTAGAATGAGTAGATATGTAACGCTTAAAAAAAATTCTCCAATCTACTATTTTATAGAAAACCAGTATGAAAAGTTTTGGTGCATATCTTTCTAAGAGTTTCTCTAAGCATCATTTTTAGTGTAATACAGTATAAGTTATTATTATTATTATTTGTTAGCCATGGGGCCTGAACTCTGAGCCTGGGCACTGTCCCTGAGCTCTTCAACTCAAGGCTAATGCTCTATCACTTGAACCAGAGTGCCACTTTCAGGTTTTTCTGCTTATGTGGTGCTGAGGAATCGAACCCAGGGCCTCATGAATGCAAGGCAAGCACTTAACCACTGAGCTACCTTCCCAGCCCTGTATGTTACTTTTAAGCTTTGACTTTTTACTTTATTTTTAGTTTTTTAAATGAAAAACCGTACGTAATTTTAAAATATAAATAACTATATATGTGTATATCACTCCATATAAGTCCTGTGTGCAAAAAGGGTCTGGAGACATGGCTCAAGTGGTAGAGGGCCTGAGTTCAATCCCAGTACTACCAAAAAAAAAACCCCAAAAACAAAAAAATCCAATTACAACCCCCAAATTACACTCTCTATGCAAGCTAATAGTTAGTTCCCCCCTTCCTTGGGTTTTACCTTCCATAATTTAAATTACCTGAACTCAACAAGGGCTTAAAAATATTTGGTGGAAAACTCCAGAAATAAACCACCTATGAGTTTTAAATAGCATTTCTTGTAGTATTACACTAGAGCTGTTCTATTTTATTCTTAGTGCTTGTTTACCATCTCAGTGTACCTAAGTAATAAATTAAACTTTATTTATATGTATATATTATGGGGAAAAAATCCCACCTGGGTCTCTAGGGCTCAGTATTATGCATGGCTTCTAGCAGGTGGGGGCCTAATGTCTTAGTGGAAATCTAAAAGCTGCTTTCTGCCCTCAACTCCTGGGCTCACACGAGGTCCCCTCACTCTGCAGCCTTTCCAAAGACACTGTTGTTGCTCACAGCTCTTCTGAGTCTAGACAGCAGACCCCTGTCACCTCACCTCATCTTCATAGTGATGCTGCCAGCTAAAATGTCATCCTTGTTTATAGTTGAGGAGACAAAGACTGGGAAAGCAAGGCAGGTGCCTAAGGCCACAGAACCACTAAGTATCAGAATTAAGGTTCAGGCACATTTTGCTGTTTCACAGACATTACTTGAGGCAGGAGTGGGGAGGAAGCAAAGGGAGGAGGTGGAGGGCTGCCAAGTGAAGGTCAGCTGACGGAAGGAGCAGCAGGGAGCTCAGGGTTCAAGTCCGGGCTGCACTTGCAAGCCAGTGGGCAGCAACAACTTTGAGCCTTCCTCTGAACACAACCAGGAGAGTCAAAATATTTGGTGAAAGACAATGCAGGCAACTTCTGCTGTGGTGCCAGTCAAAGAAGACCCTCAGGAGTTGAACAAGGAGAATGCACTTTCACAGAAGATAAACATTCTAAGAGTTTATAAACTGGCTGGACAATTCCTGGATATATAATATGTGTGTCTTTATGTATGTATGTGTATATATGTATGCATCTATCTATCTATCTATCTATCTATCTATCTATCTATCTATCTATCTATCTATCTATCTATCTATCTATCTATCTATCTATCTACCTACCTACCTACCTACCTACCTACCTACCTACCTACCTATCATGTATTTATGTTTTGTATAGTGTGAGTCAGGATCTCACCAGATTGGTGGGATGTTTTAGGTCATGTTTCTACTTATTGTAGAATCTCTTTTGATGTTTGCCAAAAAATAAAAATAAAAAAAAATGCAGAGATTTCTAAGCCCAGTGCCATCCCGTCTGAATCTGAATGCCTGAACCTGGTCCCCTGAATATTTTTTTTTGAACATCACAGACAAAAGATGCTTCTGGAGGCCAAAGCTTGACAATCATTCTTAAATCTATTCCCACAACCTGTGACACAGAGGCAACGATGAAACAGTCCAGGAAGCTCACCAAGGTCAAGCATCGTCTTTCTCGTTTCTACAGTGCTATATGATGCGGGAACTGCCTTCATCTACCTCACTGGTGGTGTTCCCAGAGTCTTGGAGCAAATCATTATCCACCCCCTACCCACCACATCCCCATGCAGGGAGGATGGAATGAATCTCCAGAAGTTAAAGACTTTACTTGAAGGCCACAGAACTTCTAAAAGTCACACTGGGAAATAAACTCTTCTTGCCATCTCCCACCTTCTCTCTGTCTCTGTCTGTATCTGTCTCTCTTTCTCTCCCTCACCTCTACATCCTTCAGTCCTGAGTCACCAAAAGTTGCGCAACCCATTTTCAAGAGCAAATCCCAAAGTTCCGTGGACTTGGAAGAACAGACTGAACAGGTGTGCAGGCTTCCTTTAGGCAAACACCCAGCAGGTGTGTTACTTAGACTCACTGTTAGAAAAAACGGTCCAATCCCATGTTACTTCAATACAGTAGTCGTATCTCTGAATGTCTTAGAACGTGTAAGTAACAAATAAAAACAAATGTTCTCCAGAACATCTTGGAAACACAGATACTTTTTTTTTAAGTCTCCCTGAATCTGTCAGAGGTGCATTCTAGGAATCTTAGAATTCTTTTCATGTGTAAGGACCCATCTCACCTGGCTCCTTCTTGATATTCCTTACTGCTCCTGCAGGTCCCAGAGGCTACACCTCCCATCCTTTGCTTAAGGGTTACTTTGGGTAAATGGAGTGACAGAGGAATTTAAAACAACGCAAAATATTAAAAAAGGTCAAGCTCTGATTGAATGCAGTGGCTCATGTCTGTCATTCTAGCTACTAGAACAGTGGAGATCAAGAGGGCTGGGGTTTGGAACCAGCTCCTCCCCACCACTCCCACCAAAAAAAAAAAGCTAGGAAGACTCTATCTCAGCCAAAAAAGCTGGGTTTAGTGGTTCATACCTGTAACTGTAGATGCATGGGAGGCACAGGTAGAATGGTCATTGTCCAAGGCTGGCTAAAACAAAATACACGAGACCCTTTCTGAAAAATAACTAAAGTGAAGGGAATGGAGGCATGGCAGTAGATTAAGTACAAAGCCCTGAGTTCACATCCCAGTTCTCCCTTGCCCCAGCTCCCAAACCTCTACACCTCAAATGGTCAAGCTAGGAATCAAAACAGGACCAGGTTTGAGAAAAGCTGAAAAATCAGAGCAGCAAGCTTTCCTCATCCTCTTTTTTTTTTCAGATGCTAAATAAATCACAAAGGTGAGTCCAATGCTAATATTTCTGTCTCTGTAGGTTCCCAGCTCACCACCTTCAGCCCCCCTCTCCAAAGCAACAAGGAGCTCCCTTATCCTCATTTCTACTCAACAGACTTTGTGGATAACATACCTCTTCTTATGCTTTAGAGAAAGATCTTTTTCTTTTATATCTATCTCTTACCACAGTCCCTAATGCACAACAGGTACCCAATTCAAGTCTATTTATCTCGGCATCTTCTCTCTCTCTAAAATCTAGGGCGGGTGTCCTGAAGGCTATAAACATTTCTATTCAGGAACAGGTCAGGATTAAAAAAAAAAAGTCTATACTTCTCTCCAAATTCTGAATTTCCTTTCTTCTCTTTTTTGAAAGAAAATCATTCATTTACATCTTTCAAAAGAGAGCTTTGTTCTCTTCTATACTCAAGAAGTAATTTTAGACCCAAATGACACCAGATCAATCGATGTGTTCTATGTATATAAAGGTAAATTTCTGCATACAGAAAAGAGGGTTACTTCATTCCACAAGTTTTATTTTACAGCTCCATGAGGCATCCAAACGGACAAGAACATGAATTAGACTGCAGGACAACATAGGGTGTCCATCTCATGCCACAAACCATTTTGTGACACAAATGTTGAAAGACTGCCACCAAAAATATGTCTTTCCTGCACACAGCCATCATTTGGGGGAATTTCTCTACATGGAAATGGGAAAACCAAGAAAGCAGAGCTTGTCATAACTAAGTTAGTAATGAGCGAGCTATGGTTTTTGGTATAAGTAAGAAAAAAATGGCAGGCGATCCCTATCTGAAATGAGCATGTATTGTTTCCAACTAAGCAAGGATTGCCCTAACACAATCCCCCCTCTTCTGGCTTTCCAAGTGAGCAACACCATTTCCATTGTTCCCTGGTAATACTCTTGAGTTCCTGCCCACTGTGCTCTCCCCAGGAGAGAGCCAAAGCTACTGAAGAACCATCAGCTCTTTCTGTGGAGAGGATGCCACCAGATCTTTTCCAATGTAAATGTGAAGTATTGCCTGTGAAGTGTTTGTCTATGTACTCAACTATCCTAGCAGTTCAGCAACTCATCTGAGCAAAGATCCCGTTCCCTATTCACTGATTTTCCAATCTAGAGAATAATTGTGCACTTGAAGGAGTATCATTTCTCAAAATCTTAAGGTTGTCCCTCAGAGTGCTGAGGCAAAACCCTTATTGCTCAGTAGCTCCTGCCAGCCCCCAGATCCTGGCCTCAAGAGTCCTTATGGTGCCCTGGACAACGATTTTTCCTCTAACACTTTCCACCTCATCACCAGAATTACAAGAAAGAACAAAATCACAAAAGAGAACAGTCTCAAGTATGTCTTTTTAGTACTGTGTATCCTACTCTAAGACACCCACCAGAACCAGCTCATCCCATCCCATTATTGTATCCTTCTCATTTTATCTCATTCCTGCATCCAGCTCATCTCATCTCATTCCTGCATGTCAGTCAGGGACCGGAGGCCACGTCTCTATCCTGTTTGCCCTACATGTGGCCCAGATGCTTACAGATCTGCACCCCCATACAATGATCTGTTCTGTTTACTTCCTCATCTAAGCTCTTCTCCCAGCTCTGCCTATCATCATGAAATGTTTCCTCTGAACTCAAGATGTGTCATCAGTAAATTCTCCTGCATCTTTCCCAAACATTTAATTATCTCTATAGCCCTGACAGAAGCCTGGTTAACTCTTTAGAAAAATACTGTTCTCACAAAGCCTCTTCAGACCTGGGTACCAATGACCTTAAAGACTGGTAGCTGACCTTGCTCATCACTACTGTATTCAGACAACCACAGCCTGTTTTTACTCCACAGTTCCTGTCCAGTTGCTTGAAAGTCCTGACAGAGGCTATACTACTCCCTTCTTCCTGAAGGTCTTTGCTCTCCTCTAGGCCACAGCACAGTTCATTGAAGATTATCTTGTCTTCCTTCTCCTTGTCCTCACAAATGAGTCCTTCAATTACTAGAGTCTCAGTTCCATGACTTCTTTCATCCAATGATCTTGCCTTTACTATCTCCTTTACCAGAATTGCACCTTAAAGTTTGTCCTTGCTCACACGGTGACATGCCTTAACCACCACCCTATGTGTCCTTACAACTTCATATTTTTAGCACCTGTTTAAAAAATTTTGGTTTGGTCAGGCCTTGAACTCAAGGTCTGTGTGTTGTCTCTAAGCTCTTTAGCTCAAGGCTAGAACTACAACTTTGAGCCACAGCTCCACTTCTTGTTTTCTAGTGATTAACTGGAGATACGAGTCTCATGGCCAGTGCTGGTTTTGAATTACAATCCTCAGATCTCAGTCTCCTGAGTAGCTAGGATTATAGGTGTGAGCCATCAGCACCCGGAGTTCAAAAGTTATTTGATCCTACAAACTTTTCATGTGGTCATCTGTTTCTTGCCAGTGAATCTATTTCCATCTGCCTTCCTTTTTCCATAACTTGTATTCCATTATAATTATTGCCCCCATGCATCTCTACTCTATCCTCTGTTGTTATTTGCCGAGCAAAACACTCACTAGCTTAGACCCCATTCTCTGCCTCCAGTTACCTGAACAGCTAGATGTACCTGAACAAAAGTATCTAATGGACTGTCTGGTCTTTATTATTTTATTTTGTGCCATTTATTTAATGTTTAATTTCTTAAATTACATTTAAGTAGTGGTACAAAGGGATTTTAATTGGTCCCATCCTAAAGTTATGACAAAGTAAATGCTAAGTCTTCTTTAGAATATATTTTCCTAGTCAATTCCTCTTCAGTTGACTATGTTATTTCTGTTCACAAACTTCCAGGGACCCATCTTTCCTCCCTATTTCTATACCAGATAACATTGACTCTCATTTCATTAAGACACCAAAACTGATCATTGGAAGTCTGCTCCAAGCAGGCAGTAAATTAGGCCTGAATGAAACTCCTCATATCATGGGCACCAATGACCTCCCATCACTAAAAATCTGATTCATGTTACAATGGCACTTGGAGCTGGTTCTTATTAAAAGATTCCTTTTCCCCTACCATCCTTTCCCTCCCCACCTCCCCAACTCCTCCCCCTCCCCAAATTTGTAAAGTTCATTTTCAACATAGTGTCTTGTACATCTCATTGCTACAATGGGTCAACCTGTATCCTGATTTCAGCATTTTGTTATTTCCCTTCCCTGACAAAGGAGGGGATAACAATGCTCAATAGGAAATACTCATTACCTTACTCATGTAACTGTAACCCTCTGTACAGTACCTTTACAATAAAAAATATATTTAATATAAAAATAAATAAATATTCCTTTTTTTCTCTTGGCATCCATATGGTCAAGGTTCTTTACTGTTTCCATGCTTCCTCCCCATAGCACCTCTTCCTTCACCTCTTCGTTATCTTTTCTCCCAGCTTCCTGATCTCCAACTGTTGAAGGGGCCTGGATTTGGTTCTTAAGTCTCATCCATCTTCACTCACTCTTTAGGTAACCTGATTTAGGACCATCCGTTAGGACATCTAAATAATCTGTCCAGTCTTAACTTCTTCTTTGAACTTAGATGCACCTATTTCTTTAATTTCTTCACGTCTGCACTTGGGTGTCTACCAGATTTTTCACATCCAACAGCTCCAAAGTCAACTTCTTCTCCTCTTTCCTCCCTAGTGTTCCTCATCTATATTAATGGTGCCAACAAATCCTAAAGTATCACCTGACTTTATACATTCCCTCCCACCCAGTCTCATCTATGATACCTAGCTAGTGTATCCTACCAGCTATGCCTTTTAAAAGCTTCCCAATGCATGGTATCTCATCACCACTCACCTTTTCCCATGGTAGTCTAAGCCATCATCTATACTCCTTGCCTGACCTGTAACCACAGCCTGCTCACCCGCCACCTTTCATTCTTACTCCCCAGCAGTCACAGCAATCTTCACAATGGGTCAGACCACACATCTTCTTTCTTTGAACCCTTGATGGTTCCCATGTCAGTCAAAATGTAAGAAAGTCTTTACTACACTTTACAGGGCCTTGCAAAATCTGCCAGCTGGCCAGATCTTGCCCCGAAACACTCATGCTCTCTTCTTTGTTCATGGAAAACTTTTATTAATTATATTAATTGTTTTTGCCTTGATGTTTTAAAAATACAGCAAACTTTCTCCTCCCCAAAGTTCTTTAAAGTCTGCTATTCTGTCTTCCCATGATACTGTTCCTCAGCTATAATTCTATAGCTCATCTCTCACCTTTCAAGTGTCACCTCCTCAGAGGAAGTATCTATGAGTTGTGGACACAGAACTCAGCCTCTCCCCAATTTTACCCCCTTAAACTTCCTCATTTCATCTCCAGGCTTTGTTACTCCTTGACATAACACTGTGCTTCCAGCTATAAAGAATGATTTATCAAAGGAGGGGATAACAATGCTTGACAAGAAATGTATTTATTACCTTATTGATGTAACTGTAACTCCTCTGTACAGCATCTTAACAAGACAATAATTTTTTTAAAAAAATAACTTACATATTAAGTAATAAGAAACAGCCACTGGAAACTGAAGTTGACACCTTTAAAAGTCATTTGGAAGATTCTTTGACCTTGGATCAAGTCATGGATGAAGACCAGTGCTACTTAGTATCTGGATGCAGAACAGTGCTAGTTCATAGATGGTTGGAGGTTGGTCAGCTACATGAACAAAGAGCCTGCATGAAAATGCAAGCCAATTCATGGCTTCCTTACTGAGAAAGTCTTTCCAGGAAAGGCACTGAGACCAAACTCAGCATTGAGCTGTTATAGCTGACTTATTGGACAAGCTGTGGATCAGTTACAAACAGCCCACTGCTCATTACAGACTCTATTAGACTGCAAACTCCTGGAAGGTATGACTTATGTCTGTCTACAGCTTGTATTCCCATGCATTGCCAATAGTTTGCACATATTATACATTCAGTATTCATAAATATTCAGTTCTGACAAGCTTCCAGTAATATTGATCTAAGTTCATCTACCTCTCTCTTTCCTGAAATCCTTAGGATTTTGAACATTAGTCTTTAGTTTCCTCGTCTACTTGTAGACAACTATAAGAAATGGGCTTTTCAGATCCCACCACATACATACCACACTCACCCCCACACACACACTCACCCACACACACACATCATACACAACACACACACATACACATTGGACATAGCCATCAATGAAACCTCTGGAATATATGTGTTGATGGTGGGTATTTATGGATATGAAGAAAGATAGATGCCTAAGAAGATAAAATAGGTAAATAATAGATATTCTAAAGCCAACAAACCTCAAATCCCAATTTCCAACATGCATGGCATACAAATAATTTGATAAAGCTGTGAGTTAGGAGACAAACATATTTTCTGCTATGTCAAGCTTGCTACAGGTCAAGAACCAGATTTCTTGCTCCCTTTTGGAGGAGGAAGGTGTCACCCAAACTTCCCTCCTACTCCCACAAGGTAAACATCCAGACAGCAGGTGTTCTCTGGGGCTGACCAAGGACCAGGCATGGAGGATATAGTGTGAAAAAGACTGAGAACTTTCTGTCTCTGTGAAAGTAGATCTGGCAGAGGAAGCAGAGAGCAAAGTGACCAAACTTATTTAAAAATACCATGTCTACTTTTTAGGAGGAAAGCTAGTATTATGAGTCGCCATATAACTCATTCATATTAAATGATATAAAAATTAGAGAATTGCAACTTATCACATTGACTCAAGGTTAGTGCAAGGTAAGAGAACACCATCAATACTAGGGAACTATACAACTGGGTGAATTTTTTTTCTTTTCTTAACAGCAATAATATGTATGGGCCTTTTTTTTAAATAAACAAAAAAAATTAAGCCTGGCACTGGTGGCTCACACCTGTATTCTTAGCTAGTGAGGCGGTTGAGATCTGAGGATCACAGTTCAAAGCCAGCTTGATCTCCAATTAACCACCCAAAATAGACAGAAGTGGAGCCATGGCTCAAGTGGTACAGTACTAGCCTTAAGCAAAGAAGCTCAGGAATAGCAGTTAAGCTTTGAGTTCAAGTCCCACAACTGGCACCAAAAAAAAAAGAAGGAAGGAAGGAAGGAAGGAAGGAAGGAAGGAAGGAAGGAAGGAAGAAAGAAAGGAAGGAGGGAGGGAGGGAGGGAAGGAGGGAGGGAGGGAAGGAGGGAGGGATGAAGAGAAGGAGGAAAGGAAATACAAGAAAATTCAAGTGTCACTTTAAACAACCTAAAGTATAAATGTCTATGGAAAAATATTCACAAGACTTAATACGATTTAAGCAAAATATCCCCTTACCCATCTACCCAAAGAACAAGTCCTAATGCCCTGAGCTTCCTGCAACCAAACCAGCACGTAGTGCTCTTTAGGATCATGGGTAAAATTTCTACTACCTGCTTTGCATTAGTAGAGAGGAAAATATCCTGACTCGGCAGGAAAAGCTTGCATATCTCAAAAATCATATCAGTTAATTAAATTAGGCTTCCTAAGTGGAAATGATCTTCGATTCTATACTTACAAACAAGGCTGTGCTTTGGCAGAATGCATCTGAACCTTTTCCTAAAATATCCACACTGGGCTGGATAATTTCAAGCCGTGGCAGAGCGACACCCCAGTGAGGGCTGGCCTCCTGCCTCTGAGAGGGTTCCAAGCAGACTGGGATGTCCTCAGTGCCCATTTCGAAGCCGAGTTGCCTGGATTAAAATCACAGAGGAGGCTTAAAAAGTACAGATGCTCTCAATCCTCACACCCATGACTGGAGCCAAAAACAAAGACCTGTCGGTCAAACCAAGAAGTTTCAAGTTCATTTAGAAAGCCATGTGGAGCTATTCAAACCTTTGTCCAGGGGAACCACATCACCAGATGGAGAATAAAATGAAATGTAGAATAAGAGCTAGAGTGGAAGCCAAGCTCAAAAAGATGAGAGGATTCAGGCAATTCTGTAGTGACCCAGGATTCAAACAAAGATGCCTGAAAATTCAGGGTGTATTTTAGGAAGCATAGAGAAGAATGTGGTAAGGAACTGCATGTAATAGGTGGTAAGTAAACAGAGGAACTGAAATGCCTTCTGTGTTCCAGCTTGGGCTATTGATCTGAGAAAATTAGTGAGGGCTCTAGTGGGAAGAAAAGAAAAAATAAAAAATTCATGAACTCATTAAGTACTTTAGAGATCCTTTCCTTCTACAAAAACTGATAGCTTAACATCATCTGCACTTAAGAGCCAATGAATAGGGGGTCTGAAATAGCAGCTGTGTGTTATGTTCATGTGAATGTATGTGTGTATATGTGTGTGCATGTGTGTGTGTGGGGGGATCAAAATTCACTGTTCTACTACTAAAGTATTACAGAAAACTAAAAAAGCCAAAAGCGATGTATTTGAAAGAATATTCATACCAGTATTGTATCTAATAGTGAACACCTACAGAACCTTGCAAGTAACCAATATGTAGCTTCTAGAAGCTTTGGTCACCCAGAAGCCCATATAGCGACAGACAAGAGTGCTACAATACAAAGAATAGTGGCACCTTTCACCTGTGTGTCTTAGCATAAAATTGTTGAGGAAAGGTGATCACAGACAGTCACTGATACACACAGAAAAGTGTTCAAGAGCATGTAGGACAAAAAGTACCAGCAGTGTTTTTCTTTGAGAAGATGGGTTCTAGATGTTAGATGATGCTTGCATTCTTTGTTTTCACTCACAAGCTTGAATCATTTTGATATAAACCATATTTTAACATGATCTTAAAACACAATTCAGTTTTTGCAATGTAGATGTGTCGCTGATATACCAAAGAACCGTCTTTTCAACTAGCAGTGCAGAACAGAAAGCCTGAGACTCCTGACAAAGAGTCAGCTGTGACTTGAATAAAGATCAGCTTCTGCATCTGAGTCAAGTATCATTGTAGAGAATGGCCTATGGGACCTACCCCTGGGTGCTGGGTGTCTAGTCCTTAAGGACCTGCCCTGGGTTGCTGGGTATCCAGTTCTTAAGGACCTGCCCTGGGTGCTGGGTGTCCAGTTCTTAAGGACCTGCTCTGGGTGCTGGGTGGTCAGTCCTTGGTTATAGCAAACCAACAAACTTCATTGATAAACTCTTTCCTCTCACTCTGACATGTCCAGAGCCACGCTTTCATGCTACCTCAGTGATTGACAGAAAGCTCTAAGAAAGTCCATCTCCAGATGAACTTAAAAACTAATCTTTTTGGAAATGGTGCTGTGGCTCAAGTGGTAGAGTGCTTGGCGTGAGCTGAAGAGCTGAGGGACAGCGCTCAGGCCCAGAGTTCAAGACCGATGACTAACAACAACAACAAAAAAACCCTCAAAAAACAAAAAAAAATTTTTAAAAAACCTAATATTTTCTATTTATTTATATGTCTTTGCCTTGTATTATGGCTATTTGTTATAAACTCAAACTTTATAAAACTGTAAGCTCCTGGAAGGCAGAATATATGTCTGAGTAGGACTTATATTCCCAGTAGTGTTAATATTTCTTTTATCAGAACCATTGGGATAAATCATATTTACAATTTAGTACCAGATGTTTCTTCTCATAAGAATGGAGACCTTTCTTTTTTAAATGCATCAGAATTATATAAGCCGTTGTTTTCCTTATTTCCTTTTAAAAGTTTTGTCTTTTTACTTTGGTTGTAAGGAAATACAGAACTACAACTGAAATATCTGACCTCATAATCTATAATGCCCCACAGGTTTAAATACCTATTTACTTCCTTCTCCCCTTCCATTGTGTTGAGTTTTAGTTAAAGGAAACTGGGCACAACTATCATATACATGAATTATCTCAAACCAGTTTGGGAAGTTTTTGTAACACAGAAATGTAAAGAGTTTAGATACAACTAACTAGTTGAACAGTCACCCTTATGTACCTTCTTCAGGCCACACTCCGCTCCTCCCCCCTCCCCACCCCCCCAGCCCCATAGGTGCCTGGCTGCTTCCTGAGGGCAGGTGTCTTGTCTTTCCTCTTCTGTCCTGCATCCATCCCCAGTGCCTGGAAGTAGGCCTAGCTTCTAGTAGGCCTTCTAATAGATACACATTTGTTGCATGGGGAAATGAATTAATATTAGTAAAGGTTGGACCCCCTTAGCTCATAGAAACAGGTTGGCTAAAGGGGACAAAGAAATAAAACCCAGCTGGGGGAATTGCAGTTTTCCTTGGAGTGGGGGGCTATCATGTCATGTGCTTTCTATACAGAATTCTATTCTGAAATAAAGATCGGGCAGCTACAATAAAGTGTGAAAAGCAATGATCAACATGAATGCTATGCCTGTCTCTAGTTAGGATTGACCATTACAATCAAATTTCTACTAAAAATTAAATCCAATCATTCCATGTTATCATCCATAAAGGTGCCATAGAAAGGTCTAAATGGGGCATCATTTTGTCATCTTACAGCCCAACTGCACTGCTTGGGAAAATGAGCACATTTGCCTGATACAGCCCTAATTGGAGGCGCACATACCCTCCCCCTTCACACACATAAGGCTTGTACCTGTGGATACAACACTTACATGTTTACATTCTGTCTGTTAGTATTCCATTTTCCTTACAGAATGCCTTCAAAGAAAAATTATGAAGGAAAAAAAATGAATATACTTCCTTTCTTTTTAAACTCAGCCAAATCCTCTCAGACAGGCAATAGAAGGAGAGGAGAAAACCATGAGGTGAAATAGAGCCATCTTTTTCTTGTAGCTCCTCCATTAACTCTCCAGGACCTCTGTCCACCTTCCTCTCACCATGCAAACCCTAACCCCATTCACAGCTTATATTACCTCACCTCCCTTCACTCAGCCATGCATCGCTGCCCAACTCATCTTGTCTTGGTATCCGGCTGCCAATGTGGGTTTTAATGTCACTGTTAGGCCACCTGACTGAATGCCTTGAAAACCATTTGTGGAATAGGTATCAGATGTGACTGAGCTTGAAAGTTATTTCTATTCGGAAGCTTTTATGCAGCACCGATCATTAAGTGTTGTGGTTGTTGGTGGTGTTGTTAAGTGTGAATCCTCATAAGTTGGTCTATACCTACTGATCTCAAACAATGGCATTTTATATGGCAAAGGCAGTCTTTCTTGAGGCAGTCACCCATGGGAAGGAACCATCCACTTGTGACCACACAGCAAAATGGCTCTCTCCTCTCTCAGTCAATCATGTGAAAAACCAGGTATACGAAACCATACATGTAAAGGATGAATGATGAAGGCAATGTGTTTATATTAATGTGAGCTGTTTCTCATTGAAGGAATTCATGAATTCACATCAATGTGAATTCATTCACATGAATGAATTCCATGAATGTACCATTTGACAGTTCTGAATCAAGATATGGTAAATTGAGATCACCCAATATTACAGAGTAATAATGAAAGAGAAACTTTGGCCCTCAAACAAAACACTCAACAAAAGGGACCAAAATAGAAACACCAGTTAGAATTAGGGCTAGCATTAACCAGGATGAGCAGCGTGGTGATTGAATCATCTGGCTGTTTCTCAGGGGCCGGCAGGCTGGCAACTGGAGATTGAATTTAGGTAGAGGGAATGTTTAGGAATGTGTCTGGGGACTAAGGAAGCAATGATGCTTCCAGGTCTGTCTAACCGGTAGTTAGTTGTTGTTTGTAGGTTACAATTCCAGATACTTTTAGTAACATAATGTATAAGCTAGCTATTTCACAAGTCCTTCCTAGAAGAACTTAGTATTAAGTTGTTGATTCACAAGAGCTTCTTACCTCATTGTTTCTCTTTTCTAAAACATATAGGACATGTTATGTACGTTAGTAAATGGGATTGGAATATTTTTAATCAGCCGTGATGTTTGCTAAAAAAAAAAAAAACTACCCATGTATTTCCAGGCCATACTCCTGAGTTGGGTCCCCCAACTAGTTCCTCCAACTAACCTTAGCTTTGGAGTAGGCCCCCTTTACCAGGTTTCTTCTTAAATGGCCACTAGGGGGAGTGTTGGCCAAAGGTTGTGGCTCAGACTCAAAGACAGGACAGAAAGACAAGGCAGGTGGGACAAGGCAGAGTGGGAAGTGGAGTCGATGCTTATTCAACAAAATTAAGAAAATGGACGGAAGAGGTGGGGTTGGGAGGGATGGAGGAGAATGATGGAAGGGATGATATTAATCACGAGTCATTGTATTCATATACTACTTTGTAGAATGGTAACTCCTTTGTACAACTACTTAGAGATTAAAAATAGAATAAAAAAAATCACCCTAGAAAAAAAGAAGGACAAAAGGAGAAAAAGAAGTCTTTGTCCCCACTTGGTAAGACCCAGATGCCTGCCAAACAAGAGGAAACTGCCTTTGAAGAGATTTAAAACAAACAAATGATTCATAATGAAAATACTTAAGTCACAAACACCCTAGGGTTTAGAAAGAACATTGTCCTTGCTAGTGCATCTTCACTCCACCTCTTGAAAATATTCCTTCGAGGAAAATAGAGATGACACAAACCATCCAGGAAACATCTGGATTTTGTGGCATCTTATGCTGGTATGATATGTACCACACGTCTGTTGTGTGTGCTTTTCCTGTTCTTAAAGCCTTTTATCGTTTTTATATTCATTTTACTCTTGGGGGTTTGTCATTTTATTGTCTACATAGAAAAATATTTCACTCAAATTGAAGACTATCTGGAGCATATACAAAAATATGAGAAAGAAGTTAACAGTCAACTTGTGATCCTAACACTCAAATGCTAAGTGTCAATATTGTGGTATAGAACCTTCCAGGATTATTTCAACATCTATAATTATATGATTCCTTTTTGGGTAAAAATCAGTCTATTTGTTATATTCCCATCACAAACATGAATATGATTACCAACATGCCATTAATTTTCCTAAATTTTTATCTCCCAATATATCAAGAAATTTCTTATTCCCTAAGCTAAATTTCTTGATTTGACAATCAAAGGTCAATGACCAGAGAAGGTTTTATGTTCTTATTCTTATTATGCTTTTTAGGAAGATTGCATTGGATTACATCTCAACCACAGAGTATAAGACTTATCTATATTAACAGTCTACATGTTTTGTCCTAAATTCTATATATGCACAAGTGGCTTGTTACTTTGTGCATGGATGTATGTCTGTGTACAAACAGCTTTTGTCAGATACATGGGCACAGAGGCACTCCTGTCTTCACCAATAATGTCTTAATAATCTTTATGCTTGTTTTCATGTAATTTTCAACTCTAAGTTTGCTAACTCGTGTCTCTTCTGCATTTGACTTACTCTGTCAATAGAGTCCCTAGACTAGTTTGTTTCCTGGATTCTATTATTGATAGTCTTGATTCTATTATTTTCTAATTTTCTACTCTACTGATTTTTAAATGATCTTTCCTCTTGCACTGTTTGGGTGCTTTCGTTGTTATTCTCCAATGAGAGTTAAATTCTGGGTTTATTTATTTTCATTCTTTCTGAAGATAATTTAACAATGATGACCAATGATGACTTTAAAGTTCCATTTGGAGACAGCTTTGTCTGTGTCCTCTAAGTTTGGGCATGCCAGGTTTCTATTGCCATTATTTCCCAAAGAATCTCTCATAGTGCTTTTGATTTAATCTTTGATCCACTAGTTATTTTTAATAGCCTGTTAATTTTAGCCAACTGAACATGGACCCAAAACTCTACAACTATGAACTGAAATGAAAGCTTCTTCTATATTATCTTGAGCCTCTGTTACAAGTGGTAGAAAATGATGCTCACAAATCACTGCTAAAACCACAAGTCTTCTCTGAATCCCTAGATGCACTCTCCAGCATTATTCAATCTTAATTGTATCAGATTCATTTTCCAGACTTTTCATACCTGTAGGCACACATACACAAAACTCCATTCATAGATTTAAAATATACATGTGGGTCCTATGCTACATCATGTCCAGTCAGACTACCTTGTTTTCTCAATGAAATCTTTTTTGGCAATCTTCCCATCCCAAAAACATACAGATGTACTTTTTCTATATAATAAATGCTTATCAACACAACTTCCTTATACATCCCCCGAACCCTTCTCACAGACATGATCACGCCATTTGGGAGCCCATGCAACCATGCAGTGTGGTGTTTCTGAATGCAGTAGCCATAGTCCAAAACATCTTTGGATGTAGTTTACCTGAGGCTCACACATCTATAGCTTAGCTGGGTGACAGTGTGAGCTTTCCCCATTTCCTTCAACCCCTGGCAGTAAAAGCTGGCTCCATCCTGAGCAGTGCCAGGCACTCAGGATTCACATGCAATGGGTTTGGTTGAATGAATACAGACAACACTACATAATGAACCCACCACTATGCTTCTAATGTAAGAACTAAATAATTTTCTGTTTTCTTTTCTCCTCAAGGCAGGAATGAAAACCAAAACCTGAGTTCTGTGACTAAGTTAACAATCCATCTGGAATTCCCACTCCTATGGAATTCTGCTCTGAGGAATCAAGCAGAAGTAATGGCCATTTAGGAGAAGCTGGGTGCTCTTCATGAGGCTGGCCATGTAGGGACACAGCAGTATCACAAGGCATAGACACCTTGCCACTGACAGTAGAGCTGGACGTTATTCCCAGGTTGCCATTCCTGGGTTTGTCCCTCGAGGATGGCATTGTGCTGCAAAGACTTTCTTCCTGTGGTTCACTGGTGATCCTCTATCTATGAGTGTTTCAACTTGATTTGGGGGGAGAAGGGGAGAGGCTTCTCTAGCAAGGAGTTTTCTGTCTAAAAATCTGAAGAGGCTATGACAATTACCTGTAAGTGCTTATAGGGCCTTGACATCAAAGTGAGGAATGAACTGTTTAAGGAGCTTGGTGAAGGTGTGAGAAAGTCTTGGCAGGTAGTGGTAATTAAATTAACTTGAGAAAAATGATAGTTCATCTGAGACTCGAAGAAACCACCCTTCAAGAAGTCCATTAAACACAAGTCCCAGAGGAGGTGCATCAGCCATTAAGCTGAGCCAGTTATTTGAGGATGAACTAGAGTACAGGAGATGATTTCAAACTGGGGAATTAGGAAGGGTAGACATAGATGCTCTAATCAATTATCACGTTCATGGTTTACGGTTGTTGTTTGAGGAGCTACTAATACCAACTCTTCCATCTCTTGTGGGGATTCCAATGATTCTGGAAAGCAATTTTGCCAAGATATCAAGGTCTGACACTGTTTGCTCACCAAATTTATCCTTTGAAGTGTATTTGGTCAGCTGGGCTTGGCCTCTGTGACTAGCTATATTTGTCCAAAGGCTCATTAGCTCTAAGGGTAAAAAGATGAGTGAGTATAATCCATTATCTCCAGTGAAATCTAACTACCCCACTTGTGCTAGAGCAGATTGTGTGTGTGTGTGTGTGTGTGTGTGTGTGTGTGTGTGTGTGTGTGTGGTGTGCTTCTCAGTATTAATATAGATTCTAGCTATTCTCATATATTAGCCTATCCAAGGATGGGATAAAAACAAGTGAAAGGACAATCCCATTTTTAAAACCCTCTAAAACAGTCACATGCTATTTTACAAATCAAACATCTAGAATCCCAAGAGAGAACATGTGGGCTCTCCTGGGTGGGTCATTGGTGGACCTGGGTTGGCTTTAGGCAGAAGGCCATTAGAGAACACAGGGCTTTTGAATGCACTGTATTAGCTTGCTGCTGTAACAAAGACTGTGCAGTGGTTGACTGGCTGATTTGCAGTTTGTAGATCCTTGCACAGTTAGCTGCAGTGCTCAAATTCTGGGCCAACAAGAGACTTTTAACCTATTACTCTTTGTTCCTTTCCCCAGGAGATGGAAATCCTAGCCATTCTAGATCATCATCCTCAAAAAACTTTAGTAAAGTCCAAAAAGCTTTGGTAAAATAGGAAAAATCTGGTTTATTTGGGTTTCATAATTTGCGCTGCAAAATGAAGATATCATACAGCTCCTAATTGCCTGTTAGGGATCTACTGTCTTGTGTCTTCTAAAAGAAAGGAAGGTGGAGGCAAGGGCAGTTTGGGGCCCAACTTCTCTTCATCAATGGCCTTCAAGTTCTTTTCAAACAGTTCTTACCAGGGTCCAATTTTCAAAACTGAGCCCTTCTTTATTTGAAGGGCAATTGGAAACAAATATATCAATGAACACATAAATAATGTCATCAATACAGAAATCAATGGGGTTTATTGAGACTTTTCCTTATTATTGGCCTCTATTTTATGGAAAGTTCCAAGGTGGCATCTAAGGATGGCTTAAAAAACAAAATCTCAATGTAGATTAACTCATAAATGTTCACAATGTGTAATTCCAAAGCCCACAGTATTGTACGATAGAGGCTAGGCATTCAGAAAATACTGATTGTAAAATAAAGGAATAGATTAGAGGAAGGTGTGTATGTATGTATACCTTCCTTTGTCTTTTGGTAAGAGTGGAATGTTGACAAGTCAATTTATCTGAACCTTACATTTATAATAAGGAAATGGTGGCATCTTTGCCCTTCCCATTCCTGTCCAAGCCCTGTGAAGACCACAGACAGGACCATAGGCAATCCCAGCAGGACACCCACGTCATCAGCAGACTGGATCTGGTGATGTGCCACCCTGGGGCTCAGTCTTCTGTAACATCTAAGAGGCTACAGGTTTACCGTAGACACACAACCAGACTAGCCAAGGGAGAAATCACCCTTCTCTTGGCAGAAGACGTAACTCAAGGATATAACAAATATGGCTAGTTGAGGGAGAGGAAGAAAGCCCAAAGAAAGGGGCCTTGGAAACAGTATACGTAATTAAAGCTGTGCAAAGCATTTATTATTAACCTGAAAAAAGAAGAAAGATGGGGATGGGGAGAAGATAGGTAAGGTTTGACTATTGAGAAAGATTTATAGGCCCTCTGAAGAGACCAAGAACACCTTGACTTACAAATGTAAAAGCCACCAATTATTTATGACAGGTCACAGGCTTTCTGGAGTGCTTCAAGGCATCTCCTGAGAAGCACCATCTCCTTTGATCTTCACTGGCTTCTAAAATCGGAAAGGAAGTAACCCCACACTGGTTCCCTGATGACAGATACAGGTTCCCAATAATTCCTCTGCAATGTGTATGGCTAGGTTGGTAGACAATACTGGATTTGGAATAATAGCATAGTTTGCATTCCAATGCAGAAAGCACACGGGAGGTGTTCATATGTGTGTTTTCTAAACATTGCTATGTGCCAGATACAGTTGTCAATATTTTATCTATGAAGAAAAAAAATATACTAAAAAGTAGAGAGACGACATGGAGAAACCTAAATCTTACCAGGTGGCTCTTGTCTGAGTTTAGTGTCTGTTCTGTCTGCGTTTGGAGTCATTTCTAAGGATGCAAAGCCTGATCTGAGAGCAGAGAGAAATGAAAAATAAATTGCATCTGCCCACATTTGGGATGATACCACTTTCTCCTTACCTAGCACACTTTCGTACTTATCACTCACTTAGATATCATTTTCATTTCCAGTCTTCATCAGTCCCCTGAGAAATGGAAATCTACTTGTGTTTTGACAGGGGAGGAAACAGGTATAGAAGATTTAATGATTCTGTTAGTTCCTGGGGAAGTTTTGAGAGGGCAGATTAGCACAGAAGGTATTCTTTGCAAAGCATCTCCAATGTCTGAACCATTGGAGTCACATTCATGGCATTAAGCCTGGGCTTCTGTGCCTGCAGAGCGTGGCCTGGCAATTATAATCATGGAGTCTCGAAGTATCCTCATGGAGCCCTTAGTACCCACTAGTTCTGGTCTGGGAGATGGGCCTTCACCCCAGTGCTTTGCTATCGGTCTATGCATGATCAAAATCCTAGAAGGCAGATTTCAAATGATTGGCTCATTGATGTCAGGACCAGGGCCTGGCTGACACTAGTTGGAACTGAATGACTCCAACGAGCCTGGACCTGGGGGTGAGAATCACTCCAGATGCGATCTTAAACGTTCAGCTGCAAGAATTCCAACTGAGTCAGAATGAAACTTTATTTCATTATGCTTTGCTGTCCGGGAAGGATGCCAGTGAACAGCTCTCCTTGACAGCTCTCTCCTCACTTTCAGCTCAAAGGGAAAGAAAAGTGAGCTCCCAGAGTGCCAGGCGGCAGCCTTCCCTGTCAGATAGCTCCCCCTCCACAGAGCAGCCGGAGGAGAGAGCTGGCCCTGTTTTCTCACTCAAACCTTGCACACGGATGATCACTTCCTGGGTTCCTTTTCAAAGTCCTGCACAAAGCACAGAGTGAAGGAAAGGATACAGGGGAGGGAAGAAAGGTCAGCTACAGCTGTAAGCTAGGTCCCAGTACCTCAGCTGACTTAGTTCTGTGGTAAGAAGGATGCCAAATTGCTATCTGGTTAAAGAGGAGATTGTTATATGCAACACATTGTTGAGATGTTTGACATGGGTGTCACACAGGAAGTCTCCAAGTCTATAAACTTTTTCACTGCAATTTATAAACTCCTCTTTACCCATGTGGAGAGGCCCAAGAACATGAAGGTGACTTGAAACCATTTGTTTGCTTAGCTAGAAATGGTAGCCCAAGGCTTTAGATTATAATTACTATGCTGTCATTCAGATGAATGATTTTATAGTGTGTTCCAAATTGCTTCAAATAAGCTAGTAAATCAGCATACTTCATAATCCAATAGTGATTCAAAGACTTACTAATGATCTGCGTATAATGTATTTATGCATACATGCATGCACCTAGCTATCATGGGTCTGGCTATCTGTAGTACTAGGGATCAAACCATGGGCCTTGCACATGGTAGGCTAATGGTTCTACCACTATTATACACCCAGCCCTTAGAGATACTTGCAATAATGCTTTACTTCTGTAATGTACATCTATCCCCTAGTGTCTCTGCACTCACTGAAATCCAAAGCCACTCTTATATTCATGATCAGAACTATCAGTCTTTAGCTTGAGCAAATGTCAGTAAATATACAAAACAACCCAGATTCAGCACTTAGACTCAACCCTTACTTCAAGGTGTACTCTATCTTCTCAGCTGCCAGAGAAAGAAGGCTAAGCCATGCTGTGAAAATGAAGAGGTTGCAAGCACCCACACGATTGACCAAAGAAATGCTCGCACTCCTCTGGGGGAGATTCTGTCTAGCATGCAAAGATGGGGACCACAGGGCCAGAATACACCACTCCTTGAAGTTACTGGCAATGCGCAAATAAATGGGAATTTTTTTTTAACCTTCCTCGGTTCTTTGTGTCATTTTTATAGAACTCTTTATTAAAGGAAGGTTTGTAAGAATCAAGCTTAGCATGATCTTTATCCTTTAGATTTCTGGATCTGTTTAGAGGGCTGAGACTAGATGCTTCTACAAAGGAATTATAGCATCAAAACACTGATTTCATTTCAAAGGTAGATTTTTACATGGAAAAAAATATTTTGGAGAGTCAGGTCCGTAAGATTCCATCTCCTGTTGAAGGTTAGAATTTTAGGACCAAATCAACTGAAAAAATGGCTTAATCAAAATTTTCTGGGTAAAAACAATATGCAGAATTGAGTCAGATGATAGCAATTAAATTGTCCCTTGGCCTTAACTTATATTTGTCTTCACAAAGACTTGTTTATTATTAAAATTAAATCATTTTCCATACTAACTTGAGAGATCCTGTGGGTTGAATGTGTTCCATGTATTGTTAACTTAACCTCCAAATGTTTGTGTTTATTTTATTTTTGCCAGTCCTGGGGCTTGAACTCAGAGCCTGGTGCTGTCTCTGAGGTTTTTTTGCTCAAGACTCACATTCTACCACTTGATCCCCAGTGCCACTTCTGCCTTTTTCTGAGACGTTTATTGGAGATAAGAGTCTCAGGGACTTTTCTGCCTGGGCTGGCTTTGAACTGAGATCTGAGGATCTCAGCCTCCTGAGTAGCAAGGAGGATAGACATGAGCCACCAGTGCTTGGCTATATGTTGATTTTATTTGAGTGGGGGATGTCACTTTGGGAGGAAATTAGCATAATGTGAGGTCATGAAGGTGGAACTGCATGATGGAAGCAATGGCTGTATAAGAAGATGAAGGGAGAACTGAGGCACATGTGATGCGCCCCCTCCCCCTCATGTTAAGAGAGAACAAGAAGGCTTTCATAAATTCTAACACCTGGACACTGGACTTCCTCCAGATTGTGAAAAATGGATTTTTGTTCTTTATCAATAATCCAGTCTAGGGTATTCTATTACAGTAATAAAAGCAAAACCAACTAAGACAAAAGGAGGTAGCTTCAAAGCACCACCAACGACAGGACCAAGATAATTCAGTAGCTGAAAAATAGCACCAAAGGATGAGAGTTGGCTTCTTGCTACAGGAAAGGCTCATCTCTTAATTTTCAGTGTCAAAGTAAAGGAGAAATCACAACTTGGCTAATGTTGAGTTTGTATCAAGCAATGATAAGGCCAGTTTATCAACACTAATTTTCTTTCTGTTCTTAGAGTAATCTTCCAGGTAGCTCACAGAGATAAGAGAACAGAGGTACGGAAGAATCCTGGAGGGACACCAGTCCAGGGAGCCCCTCAAGTTTCACTGAACTGTTCAGCAGTGTTGCCCCTAAACATGGGGTTGTAGGTGCCTTAAATCATGGCCTAGTGTGACCCACTGTGCAAGGGAGTTTCCAATTTCATTCAATTTGGGCTAATTCAAGTCTAAAAATGGATACTCACTTCAGCAATTGCAAATCTTGTCAGTATGTGTGGAAAACTTGCATATGTGAATCTACTTTTTGGACCATAAATTTTATGAAGACTAAATACAGATTTCCTGTGAAAATCCAATATCCAAATTGGGTTGAGGTTTGAAACACACATCAGATTTCAAAGCCTTACCATGAAAAATCCAATATAAAAATGCATTATATACATATATATTAAACTAATGTGTTTTTATACTTTTTAAAAGTGACTATTCAAAGTAAAGATTATACGGAATTGCACTCTATTTCCATTAGACAATATCAATTTAGAATGAAATCTACCAATAATACTTTTGTGTGGCTATTAAATTTGTTTCTGCCCACACTTATGTTCAGTTGAACACTGGAATGCATGTAACACTAGTCATTCGTAGCAAATCCCCATGGTGGAAAAACCCTGCTCCTTCAAATTCTTTTTCTACTCATCAATGAGATCTTGTTCACATGCTCTGGTCTTCTATTTCTTTCTAGGTTGACTAGGAACCACTGATGAGAAATCTGTATTTTTTCTTTTTCTTCCTAGCAGGCTAACCCCATCCCTTCTCATTTTTATTAATACATCTTCACTGAGAATGTGAGTTTATGAAAGAGATAGAAGTGGAGATGCTCTGATTGAAGAAGGAGCAGAAGGGTTTACATATCTACTCAGCTCCCTACTAGTAGCTACCAATCTGCTCTACAATTCTAACAGACTTGATTTCTAAGGTGGGCCAATCACATTTGCTCACCAGGTCTCCAGAAAACATGGCAGCCCTGGTGACTCCTGCAGCTTGATGGGTCCTACACTGCCCCGGATCAGCTGCCCCATCACTCCTGCTACTTCACAAGTTTGGCCAAGGGCAGATGTGGAAGGTCCGGTTCAGGTCCAGTTCATTCCAGTTGAGCACATGCTGCAAACATACTTGTGTGTCACATAATAACACAGGGGTCATCAGTGCAGCATCTTTGTGACAGTTATTACCAAGCTCAAATTGGTCTTCCTTAATGGCATTAGTTGATGTTAGGCAAAATGAATCCCAAGATAAGGACTCAAATGGTTTTTCGTTCTTGCTATTGTTTCTAACATATTTATAAGATGATTTCTTTGTTGCTTTGTATGTCCTCCCCCACAGTATAACCCCTGTTTTCACTGTATTTGATGTTGGTATAATTTGTGGAGGGGAAGGGAAAAAACAAATTGTTTAAATAGGGAAACAGGTGGACCCATTGCAACAATGAGATGTACAAGACATTATGTCCAAAACCGAACTTTACAACTTGGGGGGGGGGCAGATGGGAAGGCAGGGTTGGTAAGGTGAACAAAGGAGGAACAATGCTTGATAAGAAATGTACTCATCACCTTGCTCATGTAATTGTAACCCTCTGTACGGTTTTTTCACAATAAAAAAACTTATTAATAATAAAAAGGAAAAACAATAATTCACCCAGAAATCCCAGAATGCCTTTTTCTAGTTAATTGTCACTATGATGATCATTTAATTCAACTACACGTGTCCTGACTCTACTAGACAGTCCTGACAAGCTGATAGGTCATCAAGGTTCTTTCTTCAGTCTCCTCCCATTTAGGAAAATGGTAAGGAATAAAAGCAAGGTGCAACAAAACACCAGGAACTTGCCAGTTCCCAGCTGGATAAATGCAGACAAGTTCTTTAACAATGTGCTCACTCCATTTCCTTACCCATAAAATGGACATAAAAATCATCTTGTGGGGTCTGCACCGGGAAGATTCAATGAGCAATTACTGCTACATATAAAAGTATGCTGAACTGGGCGGGGCACACAGAAAACCTTCCAGGCAGATTAGCTGTGCTATCGTGATTGATTTGATTCTAATTTCTGGGAGAACTAAAAGATTCTTTCAGGAAAACTCTCAATACTTCATTTTAGGGGTTGGCCTTGATGCAATCTATATTCTCTTTGGCTTGGATGAGTAAGTGAGGTGCTCTTGAAAACCTAATGGGATTCATTTCATTTCATCTTTACACGTGTCATTCCAGTATGTCGAATCTTAGCCATGCCAGGAGGAGGCATTGGGAAGAAGTTTTCTCTCTCAGGAATGAACAGAATACTGACAAGATCACAGTTCCTCTTCTCCCATTGAAGAACAGTTTCCATTCAAGCACCCTAATTCTGGCTTCATTAAGCAGCCTCACAAGTACAGGAGTTAGAAAACTTCCCTGGAAATGGAACCCAAGGAGTGTACCTGCCAGTTAAGTGATCTACCTCTAGAGCTGCATACCCCAGCTCAAGATTTCCTCATTCCAACGGTAACAGAAGCCCAGGACCTAGCAAGGCCCTCATCTCAGTGTCATTGCTAAGGCCAGCACCTGACTGACAAGGGGCTGCAGTTTTATTTACAGAAGCCATTAAAAAAAATAAAGTTGATGAACTTCAGGGAATAATAAATTCCTTACTGTTTCTCAGACAGGAATCCTCCTTTTTTTTTCCTGAAATGGCTTGCCATCAAAGGGATTGAGGATTATGCAAAATGTAATTTCTCGGGGGCAGGGAGGAGGTTCATAGCTCTTATATTTTTATAGAATTCCATGATCCAAAAATAGGTTATATGAATTAGTTTGAGATTTAAAAAAAATTCTTTTTACTGCTTCCATAAAAGGCTGGGTTCTTTTCTCCTTGTTACCAACAGGTGCCAGCATTTCCCTTGTGTGGAGTGACACTACCAGGGGAGAGAAGGGGCCGGAAAAGGATGGAGAGTCACTCTAATGAGATGACTGTCATTTAAAACACATCTGCTAGAAAGCAAACTTCCACAAAATGAGGCACACACAGGGAACAAGGGGACAGAGACAGAGATGCTACAGGGAGACTGACCATGCACACAAGCACCTCCAGGTGGTAGAATCCTCCTGTAACCCCTCACCCAGAGCCTCTTGGGGTCCAGGAGCCAGCTTGCATCTCCAGAGGAGTTATCAGTCAAGAAACAGGTTCACTGACCCACCTGGTCAGTGAGCCCTGGTGTCCTTCCTTCCACCCCCCTGCAGTGCACCATCATCCAGCATCCGCCCCCCCCCAAACATCAGCCTGGCTTCTTTCCTGGATGCAAAGATCCACTCTCTCAGACACTCAATTGCCCTTGGCTGCCTTGAGCCTGGGACAGGCAAAACCTTCCCAGCTCTTTTGTCTCTTTATTGGTTCACCACAGCTCCTCATCTAGGACAGAGCGAATTCTATTGTAGGGTCATCTGAAGATCCACACTCTCCTCTGTCCAGGGGATAAATCAAAGTTCCCATGCACAGCCATCTCACATACATTTCTTTCTCAACCTGATAATAATGCCTTGCCCTGTGTCCTCTCCTCCTTGTCGGTACCCAAGTGGACTATAAATAGAAGACCCCAAGAGGACTGTGATACTCTCTTGTGCATAAGAAATCACCTTATCATAAAAAAAAAACTACAGCTGATGAAGGTTCCAATGGCAGAGACAAGAGAACAGATCTTAGGTAGAGATGGAGACACAAGTTCAGCTGCTGTTCTCTGCAGCCAAGCCTAAGGCAAGTAGCTTTCCTCTCCTGTCTGGAAAGATCAGCTCCTTTAGAATCCTGCACTGTATTGGGTTCCTTCTAGCTATATATATAAGTTTGCAGCTAGGAGAGTCCCTAAAGGCAAATTTTCACTTCTCCATGCTGCCTCCCCATCTCATTGCATGTTTATAGTTTTTCTTCCTATTTCTACTCTACAAAATAGAAAATTTCATCACCAGTGTCAAAAAAAATTAAAACCCCAGAAGCAGAGCAATAGCTCAGCGCCAATCCTTGATGATAACTTTGCAAAGCCTCTCCAGTTTTCAGAGGTTTGCAAGAATGAAAAACAGAGTCGTTTCAAAGCAGGCATTTGGACTGCTAAAAATCTTTCTGACTGCACTGCAACTCATCTTTGCAAATTAATTTTACAGAACACACATTTCAATTTACAGACTGGTTCCAGGAATAAAGGACAGGATAGGACCTAGCTCAGGCACAGTGAATCACAGCATGCAGGGAAGGGATGCTCTATTCCACAGTCAGGGGTCTGCAGAAATGTTTGACAGAGCATTGTAATAACATCCCTCTTCACAATGCAAACACCAGCCGCACGATCCAGCAGCTCGACTCTGCACCTGCCCCTTTCCCACCCCCTCCCTTCCCAGCAGCACACAGGCTCAATTCGTATTAATTTTAGTTTTACAAACATTTTCCATTGAAATGGATCCATAACCAGGGAGATGAAGCATAACTCAGCACCTCGTACTAATCCTAGCTAATCTTCCGATGTCCAAATAGAATGTACGGCCAACTACAAATCTAATCAAACCCAAGCAAAGCATGCCGGTTGTTGAAAACAATCTTCCACATCATGAGGACCCTTGAATTGCTGTTCCTATTCAGTTTCCTCAGCAGACAATAGAACAAAGCTGCCTTCTAGCTCAGACTTCTAAGACCAGTGGACAGATGTGTAAGACTGAGGTTTACTCACCAAGCTCCCGTAACTCCATCTTTTCCAACTACAAATACTGCTTCTGAGCTGCTGCTACCAAGAAACGGCTTAGCGCTGTTGCCCAGAAGAACAATGAGCTGGAAGACCAGATGGCTCCGCAGTAAGCTCACTCACGAAGCAGGTTTCCAATTGAGCCATGAGAAGAGTCCGGCCACACACCTTCCAATGGTACACACTCCAAGTCAAGAGAATAAGCATGGAGCTTTGCTTATGTTTATGGAGCTGGAGCCCAGGGGTGCTCTGATTGGCAGAAGTCATGGGAAGATCAGCCAATCAAAGGAAACCTCCATTTCAGGGAAACTCCTGATCATTTATTTAGCATCTTCACAGATCATCAGCTTTTCTGGGAAAAAGCATTTCACTTAGAGTATCACAAGAAAAAAAAATCTCTTACATTTGAATGCCTTATGAGTCTTTGTCAAAGAATCATATCACTCTTTTCTTGGTACTTCTCAATGCCTTCAATTTTTCTTGTTAAAAAAAATTAACAGATAAAAATAAAAAGAAGAAAGAGGTGGGAAAGAAGGAAGAGAAAGAGATGGTGATGAGCAGGAGCTATTTCATATGCATCAGTTTCTACCTGGGTCAGGGGGAAAGGGAGAGAGAGAGGAGGAGAGAGAAGAGAGAGAGAGAGAGAGAGAGAGAGAGAGAGAAGGTGGGGAGTGCCTGGGCTCAATAATTACTGATTCTGTTGCCATGGAAACAGACTGGCTGCAGCGAGTTGGATTTGTGTGAACATCTGCTGCCAGACCCATAATCAACAGCAACTCATCTCTTCCCCTCTCCCTACTTTTATTTCATTGTGAGTTTGCTTCCCTCCACTACCTCTTCACACATAGTTTTTGTCCAGAAATGTCATGTAACACTGTCTCATTTTCTACAAAGATGGCTTGCACACCATGGGTGGTCCCATGCCCTGGAGGAAAGCGCACCCCAGCACATGTCCCCAAGGGAGGAGCCACACTGTTTCCTACTTTAGAATGTAAACAAACAGCCTCCACCCCTAATTAAAATTTACAATCATGTCTGACCTCAAGAATTAATGATGATATCTTTTAAAAACCATTCATTATCAAATAGCCCTGGATGCTCTTCTACAACCAAAAATAATTAAAAAAAAAAAAGTTTGCAATCTTGTTTTGTGGTGGTGCGTGGCAAACCTTTGTCATGATGTGATTTTTAGTGCGGAGATTTGTGGGAGATGTTGTAAGCACAAAGTCTTTCTCAAATTAACACCTCACCAAGGTATTCCTAAAATGGGGATCTCTCTGAATTTTCTCAGCCCATTTTCAGTCCCTCCTTCCCTCTATTGCTCCAGGAAGCAGGATCTGAATTAATGTCACAGACCTTGCCTACGCTGTCATTTTTTCCAGCAGGGGCCGCCACTGAGCAATGAATGTTTGAATGATCAGGTCTGCCTAAGAAGGAAGGAGGATCTAAGATAGTGAGCTCTCAAGCTTGTGTCTGAGGAAGCCCTCAATTCTGTGGAAATTAGTAAGCATGAAAGACAACTAAGATCTTGTTTAAAATTGTACAGAAGGGAATCATTCACTCCTCTCACCAATCTTCGCAGCTTGAAGGATCACCTGTTTAGAAAGATTGTTGGCAAGCTGGGCAACCTCAGCACATTACAGAGACAGAGCAGGCTTTCTAGGGGACTGGACCCGAGACAGTTCAGCGCATGCCTGTGACCACGCAGTGATTTCCAACACATCCCTCCAGAATGAGCAAGCACCTCTGAACTCCCTTATTCTTTACATAATACACGGTCCAGATCCCACATCCATCCATCTCCTGATGTTCAGCTCTGCCCCACTGGTTCTGTTATTGGCTTTGGTCATTTGAACCTCTGAGTCCTGATAACACACTTTGTCTCTTTATGCTTCTATGAACTTAGGCAGAACTGCTCAGCCAACTTTTGCCTCCCAGATACCCAATCCCACCACTGGCAACGTTTCCTAGAGGATTCCAAAGCTTCCCAGTTGATGACAGCTCACACTTCCTCTCTTATCTTTCTCTAACACTTGCTAAGCTGTCCTGATGACCCTTCTCTGTCATTGGAGCCCACACCCAGGTTCAACCCTTTTCCCTTCCTGAAACCACCCAAATACCCACTGTTTTGTTGCAGAAACAGGCCATTCCAATGAGTGCTTTCTTCACCAAGGCCTATGAAGTTTTCCAACAAATCTTTAGTGAGTTTTACTTGGCAGGAAGTTGTCCTGGGGATGCTAATGACTGATACGGTCTCTGACTTACAACTCATAAGTTTTTGTATAGTAGGCTACAACTACTGAATCAGAACTGTGATATGGGGTATGATGGACAGCTATGATCACAAAAAAATGGATATAACTTAGTCAATGAGATCAGGAAGAGCATCTCAGCAGTGGAGGTAATTAAGCCTAAATCTAAAAGGAAGACTAGCTGGGCACTGCTGGAGAATGCCTGTAAACCTAGCTACTTAGGAAGCTGAGATCTGCGGATCATAGTTTGGAGCAAGTCCAGACAGACAAATCCATGAGACTCTTCTCTCCAATTAATCAGCAAAACAGACAAAAGTGGTAGAATGGCTCAAGTGGCAGAGTGCCGGTCTTGAATGAAAAAACTAAGCAAGACTATGAAACCTTGAGCTCAAGCCCCCGTACAAGCAAGGAATACAAGCAAGATTAAAAGCTAACAAATTGGGAGTGAGAGAAAGAGACCCTCAGGCATACAGAGTGACTCGTGTACATGTTTGTGCTAGAAGGCAGCGTAGCCTCCTGGACAATTTGTAAGAAGAAGGAGGATCGTGTGATCCAAGAGATGGTGGGGGGGGAGTTTGGGTCCTACAACCAATGGCAAACCATTGCAAGACTCCATGACATGGCTCTGTATTCCACAAAAAACCAACCCAACATGTCCCTCAGTTGACCTCAACGATACAGACCAGCAATCAGATTGTACTGGAGACATCCACAATTGGCTAGTTAAGTTGGACAGACATGAACTAAACCATTCAAAACCCAATTAGCATTCTAAGCATCCTAAGTTTGGAGTTACCAATTTAATCCTCATTGCAACTATGTGACATATTATCATTATCCTCATGACACAGATAAGGAAACTGAGGTATGAGATTAAATAACCTGACCAAGGCTCAGGCTATCCAGGGTGGACCACAGACCACCTATATAAAAATTGTTTAGAGTTCTTTCTAAAATACAGAGTCCTTGAAGCCCACCACATTCCTCCAAAGCCAGAATCTCAAGGAGCTGATTCAGGGAACATTGCGGCACACTAGAGCATTTCCATTAAAAACTCACTTTGAGAATCTCTACTAAGAGATGTTTGAATAAGGGAAAAGACTAACCCTAAATTAACCTTCAATGTATAAAATGGAGAAGGATAGTTTATTCTTTTGGAAGAACGACACCTGGCTAGTCTTTCTTTTAGAATTGGGGGGGTTCTTAATACTTAAGTCACTCCAAAAGAACCCCCACATCAGAACAAAATAACCTTCTACCGAATGATGCAAATTTCTATTGCATCCTATACCCCAAAGTTAGAATGGAGCATGGGTATCTAGCTCAGCCAGGTGTGGGGCACTAAGTTGCTATCTGTGAGGTTTATAAAGAAACACACAAATTCTTAAAGGAATTAAAGGAGTTAAAGCTGCCTTAAGACCTGCCAGTAATCAACTTGGTATGATTTATTATCATGGACACAATGCGAAAAACAATAAATTTCCTTCATGAAGCCTTTAATTTCTAAAAAGATTCATTTTTAAAACAAAAATACAAAGTAGACAGCTAACTAACACCTCCCCCCAACACACACGATTTATCTGATCTACATCCCCTTGTCTATTCAACAGCTAATAATTCTTTGGCCCATCCAGCTAGTGAATCATGGCTTTCGTTCTGAAAAAGAACCAACCTCATTGGTATTTCCACAGCAGTCACTTCCTGCAAAATAACTGCAGGGTGTTTTCAGGGATGTTCGAAGAATTGGTTCTGTGAAATCTTGTGCCACTGTTTTGTTACTGAGGATTTAGACAGGATACTCTATTTGATTAATTTGACCTTATTGGTGAGTCGCCCATTCTAGCAATGACAAAAATCTATACAAGCTTACAGAGTTAGTTGCTGCTGAATCCCAAAAAGAGGGAGAAATAGATTTTTGTTTGATATTTTAATGTATTAAATTCTAGGAAACAAACACATAAGCCACATTTCTTTCTCCCTCCTCCAGAGCACCAGCTGCTGACAGGTGAGCATGGTTGGCATTCCTAGGATTGAAGAGGTCAGTCATGGAATCTTTGGGGCATTGGCAGACTTGAATAAATAGAAATGAGGTCTAAGTGATGCAGAAGATGAGATGGAATACGATGCCTCTCTAATAATTCCCAGTATTTCCGAAAAGATACTCAGTAAAATTCAGAAAGTTTGTAATCTTGCCAACTCAATTTTTTCCAAATATACCAAGGAAATGCCTTCCAGAATTTCAGGCTGATTTTTTTTTTAAAAAGGTATGCCAAAAAGGAAAAGTGAAAATGCCAAAATTCTCAGCTCAGACTTGCCAAGCGTATCCAATATCGATGTGAAGACAAGAATTCGAGCACATGTCTCCAACTGTCCCACATGTGAAACCAATTTACCACAAGGAAAGGAAGATTCCAGGCTCTCTCACATTCTTTTTGGTTTTCAGACCTAACTCATCAATTTCACATAGAAATAATTCTACTTTCTGAGAGAAAAAAAAATACTTTCTGATAGTCTCCATCCAAAGACTAATTTCATCAGTTAATAGAGATTAAACCCATAGCTTACCATGTCTTGCCAAATGGTTAAATGTGCTACTTTCTTTGCATTTTCTCTTTCTCATTCACAGACACTTTAAAAGATGAGAAGGCCTACAGATATACCCATGCCTGTTGGTTGCATGGCAAAATAAGAATTACAGTGCCATAGAGTAGGTAAGCCACAGATGAATGAAATGAGTGAAGAGTTTGCTGAGCAAGAAAGAACCTAAGCAGATCAAGAAGACAGGAAGAATCAGTTTTCCTAGGCAAGCAAGATGAAGAAAGAAGAGATTTAAATAGTCACTCTCTGAGAGGTGGAAGGGAGAAGGCAAAGAAGATGGTTTGAAGGAGATCAAGTTCTGCACACAGGGGGGCCCCCTTGGATCAAGGGGTCACCTACAGAATTTTAAGGGAAATTCAACTTAAATCCAGTTTATTTCTGCTTTGCTACTTGTTGAAGACATTGGCTTTATTGGAAGTTTGCCACATCTCCTTAACACATTCAGGGTTTTAGCAAAGATTAGCAACCACCCTTACCTTACTAGAAAAAACAAGGAAAAATAACCCTGGTCACCTGGAACCAGCAGTGCCTTCACCAGGACAGACGAACTGTTCTTCTCCCAGCCCAGCCAGCAGCATATCATCATGGTTGCTCCACCCTCTTCTCCATCATATCCATGTAAAGGAAGCTCAGAAACCCGAACCATGACCCTTAGGCAAGTTACATTGACAAGTTGCTCCCAAATGACACAGAAAACAAACTCTATAGTCTCATTGGTAGAGAATTTAAATTTGGATACAATCATAATCCTTAGTACTTGCTTGCATCTTTAAGCCACTAATTTCAGGAAAGGAGTTAATTTCATAATGTAAGCTTAAAAAGTGGACCCTAGGAGCAATTATTATCCTACTAATTGTCATAGGCAAGGGATAATAGAGGGCCTCAGCTCTCTCCAAGGCCAAGACAAAACATGGCTTCCAAAAGAATTTGCTTAAGTATGGAGGTTCCTCAAAAGACTTCACATAGAGCTCCCCTATGACCCAGCAATCCCACTTTTGGGCATTTACCCGAATGTTTACAAACAAGACCACACTAAAGCTAACAGCACAACTATATTGCAGCATTATTTACCATAGCTAAGATATGGAACCAACCTAGATGCCCCTCAGTAGATGAATGGATCAAGAAAATGTGGTATATATACACAATGGAATTCTATACCTCCATCAGAAAGAATGACATTGCCCCATTTGTTAGAAAATGGAAAAACTTGGAAAAAATTATATTAAGTGAAGTAAGCCAGGCCCAAAGAAACATAGGTCCCATGGTTTCCGTTATTTGCAAT